>NC_085137.1:396435861-396481953 GCF_035046485.1 Aedes albopictus
CCCTACACAACTGGACTGGCACAAGGCCAAGAGGGTACTGAGGTACTTGAAGTCGACCAGTAGCCACAAATTGACACTTGGATCCACAGCTGACGGGCTCGAGATGTATGCGGATGCCGATTGGGCCGGCAACCATCGGGACAGGAAGTCCAATTCCGGTTTCCTGATACGGCTTGGAGGTGGCATCATTAGCTGGGCATCGCGCAAGCAAACCTGTGTGGCGCTGTCGTCAACGGAAGCGGAGCTCGTGGCCTTAACTGAAGCATGCCAAGAATTGAGTTGGTTAAAGAAGCTGATGGTCGATCTAGGCAAAGACGTGTCGTTGCCAATAGCCACATTCGAAGACAACCAGAGCTGTATTCGACTGGTGGAAAACGGAAAGATTGAGAAGCGGTCGAAGCACATCGCAACCAAATATTTCTACGTTCGTGATCTTCAAGAGCAGCAGCAAATCATTCTGAAGTATTGTCCCAACGAGTTCATGCTGGCTGACATACTGACGAAACCGCTGCAGCACCTACGATTGAAGTTGTTAAGAGAGAAGTTAGGGTTACTAAACTGTATTGTCGAGGAGGAGTGTCGGAATTAGACGACAAACTATTAGTCTTAGTAAGCCATGCTATTTGTATGTATAGAAATAGAAAATAAATTAATCATTCTTGTTCCAACTGCCAACTGAAGTAGTTTGGTCTCTGGCTCTCGCCACATCCTACCAAAAAAAATGGATGATTTAGGAAGTTTTGTCTGGAAAAGTCTGGATCGTGTAAAAAAACCTACAAATTCCTGGAAAAACCTTACAAATTCTGAGAAAAACCTTACAAATCCCGAAAACAAATGTCTGGATCTTCCAGATTTTTGCAAAATGAGACCTCAAAAATCTGGATAAATCCAGATAAATCTGGAAGGTTGGCAACGCTGCTTGTGGCACAAAGCCTCTGCGCGATCGGTTCAGCTTCTCGTAGAACTTTCGTGTGTCCTTAGCGCGATACAGCTCTTCCATCGCTTCGCGATCTCGTTCTTCCTGCTGGCGCTTCTTCATCCGGAAGACTGAGTTCTGCCTGTTCCGCGCCTGTTTGTAACGTGCCTCATTCGCTCTCGTACGGTGTTGCAGCATTCTCACCCATGCTGCATTCTTCTCGTTTTTCAACTGTTCACATTCGCCGTCGTACCAGTCGTTTCTGTGATTCGGAGTCGCGAAGCCTAGTGCTGTAGCCGTGGTACTACCTATGGCGGATCGGATGTCCCTCCAGCCATCTTCAAGTGTAGCTGCGCCAAGCTGCTCTTCCGTTGGTAGGGCCACTGCTAACTGCTGCGCGTAGTCTTGAGCCAATTCTACGTTACGAAGTTGCTCGATGTTGAGCCGCGGCGTTCGACTTCGACGCGTGGTGATAACTGTCGAAAGTTTTGAGCGCATGCATACAGCGACTAAGTAGTGATCCGAATCTATATTCGCACTACGGTATGTGCGGACATTGGTTATATCCGAGAAGAATTTACCGTCGATTAGAACGTGGTCGATTTGGTTTTCTGTTTGATGGTCGGGTGATCTCCAGGTGGCTTTGTGGATATCTTTGCGGGGGAAGAAGGTGCTTCGGACTACCATACCACGGGAGGCTGCAAAGTTTACGCATCGCTGGCCGTTATCATTCGATACGGCGTGCAGGCTGTTTCGCCCGATTACCGGTCTGTACATTTCCTCCCTTCCTACCTGCGCGTTCATGTCGCCGACAACGATTTTCACGTCACGCGGCGAGCAACCATCGTATGTTTGCTCTAGGTAACACTATAAATCCTGTTCCCAGTTCATTGATGGTGCCACAGCTTTGGTAGAAGGTAGCCGCTCGATGCCCGCTTTTCCACACTTTCTGTCCAGTCCAACAAAGTTCCTGCCACGCCACGATGTCGAAGTTGCGGGGATGTAGTTCGTCGTAAATTATCCTGTCACATCCTGCGAAACCTAGTGACTTGCAATTTCATGTTCCAAGTTTCCAATCGTAGTCCTTATTTCGTCGCGTGGGTCTTTGCCGATTGTATCTTGTATCGAGTCGTATTTTCTCCTATGTTATTCGCAATGGGGATTTTTACGGGTGGCTTATTGGGCCTACGCCAACACTCCTGTCTCGCCGGAGGGCCACCGTGCCAGTTCTGTTTAACATCCCAACCAACACTGGGACGACCACGCTGATGGGGCTACCACCTTGGATCTAGCTGGGCGTGGTGCAGCGTTTCTTACTCAGCCGCTGAATGCCAGAACAGACGCTGTTTGAGCCGCTCCTCCTTGGTGAACGAACAGACGCTCAGATCGTACCTCCTCAATCTAGCTGAAGTCAGAAGGACAACAAAGCCCAGGCTGCACTACCAGCTAGCGCACAACTCTTAGCTGGCGGATTAGAATAACTTCTTCTTCTTTCTTCTGGTTGAACCGCTGGTTGACGGTTCGCGTTGAGGGCCAGTCAGAGTTGACTATATGCCCTGTTGACTTCTACGTTGGGTCGTTACTCTCTAGCTACAAATCCAATTTGCAGCATCTCACAAAGTCGCTGATTTCTTTGTATAGGAGAAGGTTTTTGGATTTCAGTACGTCCATTAGTGTCCTATGTGAGCGTTCGAAACTGTAGTTCATCCTTGTGTGGCCGTATCTTGGGCAGTCCATAATAACATGGTCTGCTGTTTCGGCTTCCTGGCACAATTCACACGATTCGTCGTCCACGATCTTCATTCTCGCCAGCCAGTAGCGTGAATAATTGTGCCCTGTCATTAATCGGTTGATCAGCCTCACTTCTTTTCCTGTCAAGTCTTTTCCATTGAACCAGGGTTTCTCTGAGAATACGTTTTGTAGTTCGAAGTATCGCTTTCCTTTCTCGATGGAGTAGCTCCCGTACCATTGTTTGGTCTTCTGCATCATCTGCGCTCTCAGGAGGATGAAAACGTCCTTCGCAAAAAGATTGTTTTCTAACAAAGTTGAGGTTTCTTGAAGTCCGAGTCGGGCTAACTCATCCGCCAGGTCGTTGCCTTGTGTTTCGACATGGCTTGGTATCCACTGAATGGACACACCCCACCGATGTGCTATTTTTAGTATTTCCGTGATGATACTTTCTGCTTTTCGGGTCTCCAGGGCATTTTCCAGCATGTAGCAGGCAGCCATCGAGTCCGTGTATATCACCTGCCATCGGAGTTGGTGCTCTTCGATCAAATGTAATGCAGTTATCAAAGCTTGGATCTCCGCAGCGGTAATGCTTGTTTCCTGCTCCAGCCTGAAGGATCTTCTAATTTGTACTGACTCGATATACACCCCTATTGCACAAACTGTTGCTTCCTTGGACGCATCGGTAAATACACGTCCTCGGTTTTTGTACTTGCCGTGCATTACCCCTAGTGTCGCTTGTTTTAACTTCATCTTCGGTTGATTCCTTTTGGGTCCAATAACGCCTTCTAATGTTGAACAAATTTCGACTTCGACGAAGCTTGGTACTTCCTCTATCGGCATGATTTTGTTGAATAGATTCCTATTCTCGCTATATACTCTTTCCATGTACGAGTATTTGTCCTCCTCGCCATTTTCAATTTGAGGTATTTGCATTAGCTGCTTCGAAACTACGTTTCTCCTTTCGAAACATCGCGCTACATTTCTGCCGGTTGCATATTCCATTCGAAGGTCTAACGGTTCTTGTCCAGATATAGCTGCGAGTGCATTAAGCGGTGTGCTCTTAGTACACCCAGTCGCTTTCCTCAGACATTGATTTGTCAGTGTTTTAAGGATGTTTCTATTGGTTTGCTTGGCATTCCATGTCACGACACAGCCGTATTCCATAACGCTCCTTATTAGTGCTTTGAAAATGTTCATCAGCACTTGCGGATGACTACCGCTCTTGATGCCAGATATTACCTTGATCATATTCAGTCGGTCGTTGATTTTTACTCGGGTTTCCCGTATGTGAACCCCGAAGCTGAGGTAACGGTCAATCGTCACCCCAAGGTAACGGGTACTTTTTACCGTTTCCAGAGGGGCTCCGTTTACTCTGACATTGAGTGTGTTGTTGCTGTTTGTGAAGAGGACTATTTTTGTTTTTTCCGGATTCATTTTGAAGTTCAATTGCTCCGCCTTAGTCACGAAGTTGTTCACAGCATTTTGCACCTTCGTGTTCAGTGTTTCCGTACTTTTGGCTCTTACAATTATTCCAAAATCGTCCGCGTACTGTACGAGGATTACATCTTCCTCCCCGCTGTGTAGCCCGACAGTGTACAGGTTGAACAAAGTTGGTGATAAGACATCTCCCTGAGGCAGCCCGTTGGAGATTATTCGACTAGCCGATCCGTTCCTCAACTTCATCGTAATTTGACGGTTGTACAGGAAAGATGTTATCCAAACCGTGAGCTCGTTCGGGACTGCGAAGGAACACAGGATTTCTTCCAGCTTATCCACCTGTACGGCGTTGAATGCGTTGGATAAATCTACGCAAACCATAGCTGAAATGAATCCCTCTCTTTTGTTCTGCTTAATGGTGTTGATGACATAGGACAGGCAAGTATTTGTCGACATGTTTTTACGGAATCCAAAAGAGGTGTGTGGGAGTATGTTTCGTGATTCGATGAAGTCTTGTAGTTTCTCCAAGACCGCCGAGTTCACGATCTTTGTTGGTGTTGGCACCAGGGAAATCGGTCGTTTTCCAGAAGCAGTACTTTGGTCACGGCCAGGCTTCGGGATAGCAACCACTTTAATAGTCTTTAAAGGGTCGCTGAGTCTGCCATTCCTCCACATGCGATTCAGATCTTCAATTATGTTTCGAGTAGCGGTGTCGCTTAGATTCCTGAGCATCTCGTAGGTTATGCGGTCTTCTCCAGGGGCGGTGTTTTTCTTTCGTTTTAGAATTCTATGCCACGTCTCAAGATCCAGTATGTTGTAGTGGGCTGCTACGCCGTAGCTGCCAACCACTCGCACGTCGTTTTCACCGAAATGAGTGTCTAGGAATTCTTCTGCTTCTTCTTGGACATCCCACGCTACATTGTTCTCCTTGCGATGGACGTGTTTTCCTGTTAATCGGCTTACTTTTCTCCACAACTCTTTGGAGCTCGAGAACGGTGTCAACTCCTCTGGGAACTCCTTCACTTTTTTCAAAACTTCCTGTCGTTTTTTCCGTTGAAATATTGCTGCTGCCTTCTTATATTCGATTAGATTTTCTTCACTGGATGTGTTGTTGAATTTCCTCCTAGCTTCACTTTTGATCTTCCAGGCTTCATCCACGTCTTCGCTCCACCAAAACTTGGGCTGTCTGTTATCCTTTTTCCTATGCTTTTTCGTTAGCTTTTTAACACTGTTCATCAAATCTCCGATGTTTTCCATCTCCGTGTCATTCAGCTTCGACAGCTCTTCGTTAATCCGCTTGTGGTTGTAGATGTATCTGATTTCTTGAGTAGCTTGAGCTGTGGTGATTGTGGTTTCTATGGCCAGATGATGACTGCAGCCTACACCCGTGTCCAAAACCTTCCAAAGCACTTCTGGGAAGATGGCGGCCGTGCACATCGTCAGATCTATCGCTGTTGATCGCCGGTCCAATTGGAGAGGTATAAATGTCTTCGTTCCATCGTTCAGCATGAGTAGGTCGTGGTCGTTGATTATCTGCATCAGTATTTCCCCGCGTCGATCGGATCTATCTCCTTCTGGATCCCATATATAATGGTGGGCATTCAAATCCCCACCGATAACCATTTTTTTGAACGGTCTTAACGTATTAACAATTTTAGTAATATCTTCTTCAAACGTATTATTAGTTATTGATGGACTGACATAAATAGATACCAAGGGGTTGGAAACTCTGACACCCTGGAATGTGCTGAAGTGTGCTGATCGGGTGTTTTTGGGTGTTTTTATGTGTTTCTCGGTGCATGAGCAGTTCAATGACGTTTTTGACAGCTCATGTGATAGACGTCATTCTTTTTCAATTTACTGGCAACACTTTTCGAGATTCTCCTCATCAGTTGTTTGTTTTGATGATAGTGGAAGGAATCTGAAGGAATCAATCGTGGCCCGGGTGAAAAGTGATAACAATCGGTACGATCCAGACTATGTCGGAACGGTAAATTTGGACTCGGAATGCGTACGATGCAGCAGCAGCAGTTGAACAAGAAGTTCAAAACTCCAAGAAATGTGTTCGCGCTCATCTGCTAGTGGTGGTGACGGATTGGAAAGTGCAACGGATGAGAAAAAAATGTATTTTATTCGGAGATACTCGAAGTCGGCCATCACCACAATCGTGGACGGCTGGATCGAGAAATACATCCTGAAAGGATTCGAATCCCAATCGGTATTGACTACGCTGATGAACTAGTTCTAATAGGCCAAATTACCACAGAGCTGCAACAGTGAGCATCCGGACGATGTCCGAGTCTGAGTAGTTTGACGAGATCAACCAAGGAAACAGCTCAAGATCTCTTTTGTGACTTCACACAGACGTTGGTCAAACAGTTCCGGTGCACTCAATCACTTTGAACGATCCGTCACACGGCAATCATGGCCACTATGAAACTGATCACAGCGATGGTGAACGTGACTGCATGCATCGGTCAACTTCGATCAAGCCGTCCAGCTGTACCACGGGCAACGACTGAAGTGCCGCGCTAACGATCAAGCACACCGAGCTGAAGGGAAACATGGATGAAGGTGGAAGGTAGAATTGCATAAAAGGAATTGTAATTATAACAAGATTGAATTATTATTAAAATAAAAATATTGGTTTTTCGGAAGTCAGCTCTCGAAGAAGCGCTAGTTTCGTTCAGAGCAAGATAGAATCTAATCAATCCGACGTCTTGGGAGGGATCATTGCTGGTTTATGAAGGAGTTTTTAGTGGGGAATTTACACCAGAAGCAAGAACTTTTAACTTTGCCGATTTCAATGCGAAATATAAATTGAAGCATAGCTTTCTTGAATCCACATTACATCATTTACATGATTTTTCAGCACAAGGACGGATTAGACTTTCGTACTTCACTTTTAATACACTGTTTACTTTACTTTCAATACAATTTATTGTTGGCATATTAGTTCCATTTTTTTCTGATTGTAAGTGTGAATAGTGCTCGTATTAAATCACAAAATCTAACTCACTATTAACGTTAAACTAAAACTCGAATTGAAAGTAAAAACCCGTCCAAAAACAGAAAAGAATACTTTCTCAATACGACTACAATTTACATTCCTCCTTGCATTCCTCGCTGTTGCTTTCGGTAGTAAACTGATGCGTATCCGGGCGCGATTGTCCACCGTTATCAGCATCCCTTCCACCACCACTTCTGTACCGGTTACTCGGTGGTTGATCGTGTTCCGGCGTTTTCACTTGCTGCTCCAAGAGAAGCTGCTGATCACTTGACTGATCATGTCTGGAAACAGCTCAAGATGAACTTTTGTGACTTCACACATACGTTGGTCAAACAGTTCCGGTGGATTCAATCGTTTCGGACGATTCGTCACACGGAAATCATGGCCACTATGAAACTGATCACGGCGCTGGTGAACGTGACTCTGTATGTATCGGTCAACTTCGATCAAGCCGTCCGGCTGTACGACGGGCAACGACTGAAGCGCCGCCGATTGTCCACCGTTGTCAGCACCCATACCACCACCACTTCCGTACCGGTTACCCACCGGTGGTTGACCCTGGCAGACCCTCATGGAATTCCGCGGTTGCATCAGGATCCTCGTTCCAACCTGATTGCTACGCTCGGCTGGTCAAGATCTTTTCCGGCTTCCTCACTTGCTGCTCCTTGAAAATCTTGGTCACCGGTGTTAAACGTCTGGCAGTCGGCCTCCTTTATTTTGGTCTTGGGCTGCGGCGGCGGCAGAGTAGTCGAGTTTCGTCATCCGGTCCATGATGGTGTTGACACAGGATTTCGTCTACCAGCTGTATCGAATCTTTTAAGCTGGGCGGGTCGAAGTTCTCCAGTGTAAACTCATCCGGTCTTCCGTTGCTGCCTCTTCCCGGTTCCGAGCAATCCAACGACAATAATTTGTCCCGATCCCATGTGATTGGGGGGCAGACGAACGTATTTCTTCGAACCAAAACAAAAACATCGGCAGGCCAATGATGCCAGAAAAATAAAAAAATATCCTGGTAGCACATCTGAAAGGTGTCGAAGTGTGTCAAAAGGTGTTTTTGGTGTGTGAAACGGGTGTTTAACACAAGGTGTCAGAGTTTCCAACCCCTTGATAGATACTATAACAAGATCTAACCCTGCTATTCGGAGCGCTACTATTTGTACAAAATCTGAAAGTGTTGGCATTTGAATTGGGTAATAATTGTATGATTTTTTAAGAAAAATAGCCGCTCCGCCATAATTATCTGGCCTGGAGTGTAGAAGTTGATGGTAATTTGGAAGTCTATACTTATTTGTTTGTTCTAGGTCTAATTGCGTCCAAGTTTCGGACAATAATGCAACATCGTAATTTTCTGCTTCTAATATTCTTTGGATTTCTGCTCTGTTCGTACTCAAGCTTTGTATGTTACTTTGAAACATTTTGAACGTTTTAGCCATTTTTAAATTTTACACAATCGTCTTCTGGAGGTCAAAGCACTCTTTCGAAATCTCTTTAAACTTTTCCCTAACTTCATCTGGCAAACCCTGGTCGATCACCATCGAGAAAAACTTCATAACCTGCTCTTGGAGCACCTTGTTTGCGTTTTCGGTCGCTTTCACTGTGGCATCTCGAATCATTCCCTGTACTCGTTCCATGTCCAGTACTCGGTGGGGGTTGTTCAAACCCGCTCCGTTTCCGGACGACTCCTCTCCTTTCTTCTTTCCTGGTTCCTGTTCTTTCTCTGCACTGTTTACGGGTTCAGCTTCGTGTTTTCGCTTGTTTTTCTTTCGTTTGTCCTTTTCGTTGTCGCTTGGTTTCCACAGCTTTACCGCAGGTGTGATGCGTTCTCGTGGGATGTTGGTTTTCTCCCATTGCTGCTTGAAGGATGCGTTTGCTTTTGCTGCATTTGAGTAGGCGTCGTTCAGTGATGGATATTCCTGGAAGTTACTCAAAAGGTCGTATCCATTTGAGCATGAGACTGGGCACAGTTCTCTTGCTTCGGCATATGTTAGGTTGGATTTTGCGCGGACTGAGTTGATCCTTGCTTGACGTTGCCTTTCTGGACACTTCGGATCGGTGGAACTATGTCCCTCCGTTCTGCAGTTGGCACACTTGATGGGTTTTTGGCATTCTTCATATTCGGCTTCCTCTTCATGTCGATTGCCGCACCGGCGGCACCGTCGTGACCCGTTACAGTTGATTGTACGATGGCCGTATCTTAAGCACTTCTCGCAAAGGTCCACTCGCTTAGTGAACGGAAGTACTTGCGCGGTGCAGGAGAACAGTCTTACCTTCTCCGGTAGCTGTTTCGCTCGGAAGGTTACGCTGATTGCATTTGATGGAACCTTTCGCCCTTCGATGTATCGATCCAGCCTACGTACCTGTAGTACCGGTTCTTCGCATTCCAGGTCGCTCTTGATTTCTTCTTCCGTGAGGTGGGTCGGGATTCCAGTGATTTTTCCGGTAATGGCGACCAGGTGGGTCGGAATGTATGCACGATAGTATTTACTTTCGGCGTTCAGCTTCTGCAGCAGTAGGTTGGCCTTGATGAAGTTGTTCAGTAGCACGATGATCTTGAAGCGTCCGACATACTTCATGTCGATGATGTGTCCTCGGAGTCCCTGCATTTTGCGTAGCGTTGCTCCCAACGCAAACTTGTTGATTTTCGCATCCGGGTTGTGCTTGTCCACTAGCTCGACATAGACTCGATTCGGTGGGGCATCGGTGAACGTGTAGAGGATATCCTCCCACTTCCTTTCGCCTTTTTGTTGTTCGTTTCGCATTCCATCGTTGTCCTGGTGATCGCTTTCGTGGGCCGTCGGCCATGTGCCTCCGACTGCTCCTTCTTCGGAACCGTCCGGTTCCTCCATTCCGGACACTTCTCCCCTAACCTCACTTGTTCACTTATTCACTCTTCGCAAAAACAAAATGGCTGCCTTTTTTGCAGACGGGCGTCCTTTTCGCCAAATCGAAATTCCCTCAATCACTTGTCACTATTCGATTTTTCTTCTCAATTTCACTCTATATCCTTCCCTTTGGAACTCTTCCTCGTGATTTTGTTTTAAAAACCGCACTCGAAAACCGTTTGATTTTGTAATACGCTCCGGTGAAAAAAATCAACTGCACGCTTTCGTTTTCCGATATGGAATGATTAGAATAACTAGCCACAGAAGTCCAATGTCGCGACTGTTCGTGTGACTAACATCTAGTTTACCACGCCCTTACAGCGTCAGTAGCGGTCCTATAAGTGTCAAATAAATTTTGTTTACCAAAACAAAAGATCCTCTACAAGATGGACACTTATAAACAATCAATTGTTACATTTAAAGTTATTAATGGAATTAATTAGGAAAAGTGACTACTGCGCCATCGGAGTTCTAGTGTATTTCTATTGTTGGCGGTCTTTGTCATCGTCTGACCCGTGGAAGCATGAGGTAGGAACTTGTGAGGACCAGAGCTATGTTGGACGCTCTCCTTATCGACGACTCACCGTTTTGCAGCCCGGACATCGTTGCCTGCGATTCGGCAAATCTCCAGCCAAAGTGCAGAGGCGATCAAGATGGCGTCACAGTCAGCGACGTGCAACTGATTCCCGGATTGACAACAAATCTTCTCTCGGTGAGTAGAATCGTGCAGAAGGGGTACTCGGTCAAGTTTGACGTTGGCTGCGAAGTGGATAATCCGAACGGCGAGTTGGCAACTGCGAGCCACTCCAACAATCAATTCAAGCTAGACCAGGCGGTGAGTAGCAGGCAAAAGGCCATGTCATGTAATGCTGTATAGGAAGTTTCGTGCTCTGGCACAAACGGATGGAGCATCTCGAACAAAATAGTGTTGATTTTCTTCGGAATCTAAAAAAATGGTCAAAAATGCAGATTTATCGGTTGTTTTTTGTCAGTAACTCAGAAACGAGTAGAGTTATCGCAATTCCAAGCACATTTTTTGGCCCTTTAGGGTTCTAAAATCACCGGTTTTAGTAGAAAAGCGTACTTTTTGGCCGAAAAAAAAATTAATGTTTTTTGGTCCCATACCATTTTTGACAACTATAAATAGGCCCCTTGAGGGACCACTTAGCCTTGAGATACGGACTTCAAATTTTGACACGATCATTTCTTAGCTAAAACGATCATTTTCCACCAACGAACTTATAACATTTCTAAGTTTTACAAAATAAGGGACGGCCTAATGTACAGGACGCTAGTAATGTGTCCGGTGGGCGCTAAGGGTGAGCTTTGGCGGCGTGTAGGACAACGGTGTATGTCGATGAAGAACGAACCACGAGCTCGCTGCGGTCTTACGGTGAGCCCAGCATCCAGAAGGTGGCCAAAGCGGTTCTGTAACACTAGCCCGAATGACACTAGCCCGAAAGTCACTAGCCCGAAAGACACTAGCCCGAATGCCACAAGCCCGAATGTAACACTAGCCCGAATACCAGTAGCCCGAATGGTAGCATAAGGTATTTTGGGGAAAACTAATTAACATTTTCATCAGATTTTTCCTTCTTAAAGGTATCGGCTATTCTTTCAAGATTTATTGACGCAAATCGTATTAGCACCATCATTTGCGCCATAATCAATTTACAAATCCGGCAGATTTTTCCTTCTTTGGAACATACGCTGTTCTTCCGTATTATATTATTACCAAGATACTGATAGATGAATTTCGCAGGCTTATTCTGCGCGGCGTGTGAGGTGAGACGAGTCGAATGAGGTGACAAAAGTCGAATCGCCCCATTTGATTTACATTAGTCGTCTCACGTCACGTGAGACGAAACCGTCCGTCTCACTTCACACGCCGCGCAGAATAAGCCTGTCGATTCGGGCTTGTGGTATTCGGGCTAGTGACATTCGCAGGCTTATTCTGCGCGGCGTGTGAGGTGAGACGAGTCGAATGAGGTGACAAAAGTCGACTCGCCCCATTTGATTTACATTAGTCGTCTCACGTCACGTGAGACGAAACCGTCCGTCTCACCTCACACGCCGCACAGAATAACCCTGTCGGGCTAACGGTGCATTCGGGCTAGTGTCATTCGGGCTAGTGTTATAGAATCGGCCAAAGCCGAAAGGATACGAACAAGAATGCCGCGAATAGTAACCTTGCGATGATTGTGTTCACAAGAATTCTGGATGGTACAAGACGACAGGAGCATAGCAAATTAGATGGGCTGACCAGGTCGAGATCGATTTGGAAAGTGTAGGACAGGACGTTTCCGAGAATGGAGCGCAGCAGTAGCGAACCGAAATGCGTGACATAGAATTCTAGATTCAGTTTTATCTATGTAAATTGTAATTGTAATTGCTCAGTCCACACCCAGGCCGACAACTGTCAGCCCATCTGCTTGTAGGCAGATGTGAACCTACTAAGCCTCCCCCGTTAACATGTCCTACACCGAATTGGCACACCGGGATCTTCCACAGGCAGGCGCTGGCGTTACCAGTCCCAACAAGTGTCAGATACATTAAATAGATGGGATAGAGGATATTGACCAATCCAAATTCCTGTGTGGTAGTGGTTTGTGTTCAGATTTCCCGTGTTAATCTATCTGTAAGAACTTTGTAAACATCTTTTGTTCTCACGTATATGGATAGGCTTGCATTAGGTTTCGTGAGACATTTTTTGGACAACTCAATAGGAAGATGTGGGAATAGGATGGGAAGAGGCAGAAAATGAAGAGATAGTAGAGAGCTTTCGATTTTGTTGCTGAAACGAGAAAAAGAAAGAATGATAAAGAACATTAGCGATATGTTCATAGATTATGATTTGATCGATAATTTCTCATCTATTTTGTTTCCATATCGTTGCATCGGTGACCATTTTCATCGCCTTTCTAGTTTTTGTTAGGGCCATCTCGCGTTTTTTTTCGTCATGTCCTCTTTGCCGGTTGGCGACGTTCGGGATGTAAGTAGAAAAGCATGCATTTAATATGATTAGTACGACAGTAATTGTGATTGCTCAGTACTTCCAGCCCATTTGTCCGCAGTACATATCAGGCATCCCGTTTTAACAAGTCCTACCCAGAATTAGGAACCCGGGTTTTCCATAGACAGTCCTAACTAGTGTCAGATAAGTTCAATTGAGGATAGGAAGCGGCAAAATTTGAAGACAGTAGAGAAGGTTTGGTTCATTGGTAGCTGTGTTCATGTGATGTTTGTTTGACATTGAAAAACTATTTTCCGTAGGTGTTTAACTCTCCACCCCAAATTTTTATACCGGAAATATATCTGATCAGATGTATAGTTTAGCAATTCTATGTCCACATTTAAATGATTTTGTTAATACATCTTTTATCAAGAAGAAATAATGTTGTTTACTGTTCTGTTATTCTGTTATTCTGTTATAATCAACGCACCCCCTGGCCGTGGCCAATCTGCGTTGTTTCGCTGGGCGATACGTCTACCAGTAGACTTGTATCTGCCCTATGCTAAACCGATTAGCATATCAAGTCCTTTCCACTGATGAGTAGGCTCGAATGTCCCGCCCCTCCCTATAACCCATAGGGGGAAATAAGGAGTTTCCAGTTTCAAGTATTGTATTGATTATGACACCAACTCTTTCTATTCCTTGGGAAAAAAAATCACTAGACTTGGATTATCCGACTACTATTAATAATGAACATAATTAAGATACAAGTTTACATACACAATTGTAAAAGCAGTGTCAGATACTTTAAAGTGAATTGAAAAATGTGAATAAGATAAATTGTAAACTATTTCGCGGCGACACGAATTCTTCATTAATGTCATAAATAAAGGCGCAAACAAACAAATAATTGATATTGAAGTATTTATCTATTAGCAAAGTAGTAGAAAGAGTTGGGTGCCTGATTATAAAATTGTTGTACTTATCTTTTGTGTTTCGGACAAGTCCCGTTTGTGTTGGCCATTAGGACACTTCTTGCTTCAAAACGGTCGTTTCTGGAATGGAAAAAGAATAATTGGCCGCACAACTCCGCAAATGGGCGGCCCGCACATATTAGTATAATGTTGCAATGATTGAACATAATAGAGTATAATTGTTAATCTATATGAATACTGCTACTAGTTCATGTTTCTCACCCTCCACGATTCTCTAGATATGTACTGTTATAGCGTGTTTGTTGTAAATTTGTTAATTGTGCTCATTCTGCGAATGGAGTGACGTGAGAAAAGTCGGAGTCGTATATCGAGATGAGGAATCCACTCTCGAATGAAGTGACTCGCCGTGTAAATCAAATGGAGAGTCACCTCATTCGAGTCGAGATTTCTCACCTCGATATACGACTCCGACTTTTCTCACGTCACTCCATTCGCAGAATGAGCACAAATAAGTGAAGCCTCCAAAACAGTTACGTGAAGTTGTATCAAAATTCTACAGAGTGTTGGGGAAGGGGAGGGGAAATAAACATACTTCTTCCTACACCTAGTAGTTCGGATCTTCTGTTCACACTTGTGCTCATTCTGCGAATGGAGTGACGTGAGAAAAGTCGGAGTCGTATATCGAGGTGAGAAATCTCGACTCGAATGAAGTGACTCTCCATTTGATTTACACGGCGAGTCACTTCATTCGAGAGTGGATTCCTCATCTCGATATACGACTCCGACTTTTCTCACGTCACTCCATTCGCAGAATGAGCACAACTGTCATTCCAACCTTCTTTCAGTGTGAAACGTTTCTGGATCTGTAACGGGTGGTATCACTTTACGCTACTCTTCTATCATGAACATAGATAACTACTTTTAAAAATAAAAGTTTTGTCCTACTACCTATTTTATACCTGAAAGATGTTAATTGGTCAAATGTTTCGTTCAGCAAGTCTATGTCCATATTGATGATACAACCTTTTATTAAGGAGTAATAATGTTGCTCACAGTTGTGAGGCAATATAACATTCAACTCATTGAGGGCAAGTTATGAACCTACCTACAGAAAATTTCTTATTAGGCTGTTACCTCTAAAACTACTAAACACATATTGAAACGTGAAATTGTATTGTAATAATTGATCCTAATCTTAACCCTATCACTGGAACGCGTTTGAAGCAAATTGATATTGCTAATGATTTGGTTGGGCATTAAAAGTTTTTTTGGTTTCGACAATAGTCACATACTATGCCCTACGACATTGACGATTCTATTGTCTATGGCTCACCTATTTCGTGCCACCCAGCAGGGACTTGGTCTGGTACCCAATTCAGTACATCCGCTCCACGTAATATACCGCACCTCTTTTGATTTGTGATATATTACGCGGAACATTACTCTCTTCATTCGGATAGCGGCTATGTAACCCATTGGATTAAAAGCCTCCATCGAACATTAAGCGATTAATCGGAGACTGAAGACTCTATACCAAATTTGGCTCAGAGACAGGTAATCAGTGAGGTCAGTTTTTCTCGTTTGTCAGAGACGATTGATACGTATTAAGACAAACTTTCCACTGCATCTGCCAGCAATAATCGGTGATCGATCAACATTCCGAGTACCCCAATTTACACAAGAATGCCAAGGCTCACCGCTCATGCTTTACAATACAGTTGGAAAAACTAGAACAACACCTGGCCACAATGATGCATAAAGCACTAAAGCGGACCGGAAGTGTTGGTGAGCCAGCCCCCACCAGAAATAATGTTGTTTACTGTTATAAAATAATTCAGTTAAAGGGCAGCTTATGTATTGCAATCCAGAGTAAACCTACAGAAAATGTCTCAATAAAAGTTAACTGTAGTTCAACTAACTACACAAACTAAAAAGTGTTATTATATTTTACCAATGTTTTCATCCTAATCATGACCTAAACATAGTTATGCGCTTAGTGTAAGTGGACGCCGCTTATGATTTGGTTGGACAATGACCAAAAATAGTGTTGTTTCGACAATAGTCACATACTATGCCCTACGACATTGACGATTCTGTTGTCTATGGCTCATCTATTTCGTGCCACCCAGCAGGGACTTGGTCTGGTACCCAATTCAGCATCTCCATTCCACGTAATGTACCGCACCTCTTTTGATTTGTGATATATTACGCGGAATATTGTTCTCTTCATTCGGATAGCGACTGTGTTACCCCATTGGATTGAAAGCCTCCATCAAACATGAAGCGACTAATCGGAGACTGAAGACTCTATACCATATTTGGCTCAGAGACAGGTAATCAGTGAAGTCAGTTTTTCTCGTTTGTCAGAGACGATTGATACGTATTAAGACAAACTTTCCACTGCATCTGCCAGCAGTAATCGGTGGTCGATCAACATTCCGAGTCCCCTAATTTCACAAGGATGCCAAGGATCACCGCTCATGCTTTACAATACAGTTGGAAAAACTAGAACAACACCTGGCCACAATGATGCATAAAGCACTAAAGCGGACCGGAAGATTCGATGAGCCAGCCCCCACCAGATTCAGTTTTATCTATGTAAGTATATTGAATTAGATAAATGAATGGGGGTTGTGTAAATTAACCTTTACGACGCGCGCTATCAAGCAACTGAAACTGTACTGCGCTCGCGCTGTATACAACGAGCGAGTTTTTTTTTGTAGTGTTGTACTTGTTACAACAACGCGCGTCCTGGAGGGTTAAGCGATGGATTTTTGAAGAAGACTGTTCGTCTGTGAACGAATTGTCCCAAAGATGTTGAAGTAAATAAAACTAAACAAAAACTTACCCAACAATTCCATTTGCCCATATTCCGACAGATCCCTGATGAACAACGACGGGTGCGCTCGTCTATACGAAATTGGGGACTTTCTGTGTGAAATAACAACAACCGCGGTGCAATGTTTGGTTTTACTCAGGTTGTAACTATTATTCGCAAATTTTTCGATTCTCTTCGGCAAATCATCATTTTAACGTTTGATGGTGCGTTAGGATCCATAAAACTGAAGCTGCAGTTGTTTAGTTTCTATCGTGCCCGCTTTTCGGTTAGGTCAAGCCCTGCTTGATCGAAGTGTTTCAGTTAGTCATGCAAACTTTACGATACTGGTCTTTGGAACTCTTGGAGTTATTCTTCTGCTCGTTCGTTTCTCACAGTACACAAGTGTCTTGAAATTTTCTATCTGGCATCGGTTTCTTGAAATGACATCGTACAACAGTCCTACGGAATGTGCACTTCTCTCTTTCGTCTCCATAGTTCGATAAGGTCTGTGGTGTTGTTCGTTCAACGTGGTAAGAAACATTTCTTTATTCTCGTATGGCTTGGTTACAATTAGTGTGTAGTCCTGGCTGATTATAAAGAACATCGTTTCAGTTTTGAGTAGTTTTGTCGATTTTTTTTGTATTGTTTCTACAAATAACGGGCAAGGTTTGCTTGCTTGTGAGTTTCTTTCTAGCGTCAAATAAATAGATCACTGGTTTTACTGCTGATTTTTCCACCTTAATTGGTTTAGTTTTACTTTAGCTGGTTTTTTGTAACTTTTTTAGTTTAAATTTTTTTCGCTAAACTTAAATCTAACCCATCAGAGCCTTGACCTCATCGTAGAAGACGAGCACAAGAGCGCCACCAGTACCACGCAGGACGTTGGAGAAGGCGCCCTTGAAGAAGGCCGACGAACCTTCCGTCTTGGCGATCTTGACCCAGCAGTCGAGGGTGTTCTTGTACATGATGTCTGCCTTGGCACGGCCAGACTGCATCATCATGCGTCTTCTGACGGTGTCGAATGGATAGGAGATAACGCCGGAGGCCGTCGTTACAACCTGTTGGTGTGGGAAGAGAAGAAAAGAGGGGAATGGATCAATCATTATTTTTGTTATTGATTAGGTGCGATTATGAACCGGGATCAACACTGGCTAAAACCAGTGGAAGGATGACCCGAGCAAGGGGAAGCATTTCGGATACATGTTATGTCATAGATGATAATTTGTTTGTAGCACATGGTCTGTAGGGGTGTGCCGATATCGATAAATCCGATATTATCGATAATTATCGGGTTCAAATTATCGATACGATATCCGATAATTTAAAATCCGATATCGACGATATTCTCCACGCGATATCGGACAGTCCATCAGTGCTATTTAGCCAACTAAGTTTGCAGCAAGAGAAAATTTTCAAGTCTCGCTGATTTAGGAAATCAGCTGACGTTTCAGTGGAGTTATTACGAATGGATAGTTCAACGTAAGGTTTAACGGCATATTGTCTATCCGGTTGGAATCAAGAAAGACAATCAATCAAAAATTACATGTTTCTTGGTCCAAAAGGGTCGCCACTTTTTTGGGACTCCTGCGCTTTGTTGCTGATGACAAGGAGAGGAGATAGATGCACACTACTTCCAAAAACGTCGCGAGTTGTGCGACGTTCGATATAGTGGCGAAGTGACAATATTATTTACTTAAGGGTCAACAAGGGAAGAGTAGAGCAATTAAGAAATCTGTATTGAGAGTATTAACCTTCCGTAACTCGCGCGGTTGGCTACCTGCGTCAGCACCACGCTAACGCTGAGTACAAAAAGCGAGATTTTTTCAACGTGTTGTACACAATACAACAGCGCGATCGCTCGAGGGTTAATAAACATGGCTTCCCGCTGTTGCATCAAGGCTGCAAGAAAATTAATAACTGGAAATGCCATGTCAGTCTCTTCTCAGCATTTGTCTTTGAAATGGCTTCAAAAGTTAATATTTTCACTTTAAAAAGTCATCAGCGAAACAGAAACCGTAAAATGTATATAATTACTACCTTTTAGAATAAAATGTCATATTTCATTCATTATCGGATATCGGATTCGATATCGATAATTGGAAACCGATATCGTTTCGATATCGATAATTGGGTAAACCGATATCGATAATATCGATAAATCTGGTCTCGGCACACCACTAATGGTCTGTGGTCGCACACAGGTGTCCGACGACGTTTATCGAGAGTGCATGTGATTTTGCGGTTGATAAGGTATTTTCCCTCGTCACATGGCCGCACAGCGTATTAGCGCGATGGACGTCTATATTTGACAAACATGCGCTAGCGCCGCACTGATAACGGCGATGGTAAACAATGTGTCCGCATGTCGGAGCAATCAACACATTATACTGGAAAAGGGGGATTTAGACATTGCATATTGTAGTTGTGATCGAATAACGACCTAGGATTTGACGATAATAGGTGATACCTGGTGATACCACCGTAAAGAATATACAAAAGAACAACATATTCTAGGTACGCATAGATGGCCCGTTACTTCCGACTATGCATTAGCTTGATAATATTGCTGTTTCTGTTAGAAGTTTATAGTTAGAAGTTTATAGTTCACCCAGATCCAGATGTGTAGATCCAGATAACATTGTTGCACAAACACAGTGATGACCGTTGGTTGCATTCTGGGACAAGAATTGGTAACAATGTCTTTTTGAGAAATCCCGAGAATTCACAGAAAAATCTCTGGAGAGAAATCTAGGTAAGGTACTCCGACGAATATTCATGGAAAATCCTTGAAGTGGTTCCTTGAATAATCACTGGAGGAATCCCTGAACAATCACTAAAAAAACCTGGAGAATTCCCTGCAAAACAACCCTAAAAACTCCAATTCCTGGAGAAATTGTGTGAAGAATCATTGCAGGAATTCCCGAAGAAATTCTAAGAATTTTTACAATAAGTTCTTGGAATGAACAAGCAGAATCATTACAGGATTTTTTTATGAGTCATCTAAAGGAATTCTTGGAAGAATCACCTGAGAAGTTTCAGTAGGAATCCCAAGAGGAGTCCCAGCAAGAACTCTTAGAAGAATAACAAATAAATTTCAGCAGATATTCCTGAATGAAGTATGCAGGAAAAACTGAAAAAAGAAAATCAAGAGCAATGCCTGCAGGAATCACAGGAGAAATTCTTGGAAAAAATCTCTGGTCTTTGGATAAATCCTTGTAGATATCATACAAGGAGTTTCTGGAGAAGTCCCGATAGGAATTCCTGAAATATTTCCTCAGTTATATTGGGTGAATTCCATCACGAATTTCTGAAACAATTCCAGCAGACATTTCTGAAGGAACAACTGGAAGAATTCCAGTAGAAATTTCTGGAGGAATCGTTCAAAGAATCGTCAATGTGTCTTCCGGGATTTCTACCAGAGATTCTAACAGGATTTCTGTAGAAGTTTTTCACAGAGTTACCGACGCAATACCTTTCAAGATTTCTTCCAGAGGTTTTCCCGATATGGTTCCAGAGTTTCTCGCTGGATTCCTTGAGCAGATATTTCGAACATTTTTCCAAAGTTCCTTCAAGAATTTCTCTTAGTGAATTTCCGAGATGGCTTTCGAACAGTTTTTCCCGGATTTTTTGCCGAAGTTCTTCCAGGATTTCGTCCAGGGGAGGTTTATAAAATTTATTTTGAATTTCCTCCTGAGATTTCTCTCGGAGATTTTGAAAATTCTTCCTTGAATTTCCCTAATATTCCCAACTGGGATAATTCTCTGAGATGTCTCAGTTTTTTCTCAGGATTTTTTTCCAAAGTTTCTCTCGATAATTCTCCAATTGCTCTTTGCGGAGTTTCTCGCAAGATTTTACTTGTTTTCGTGTTTCCCAGAAAATTTCTTACAAGGAACTTTGTAGATTATCCCCCAAATCTCTGAAAAATCGCGGTGAGAACTGCTGCGACAATCAGCGATAGCTCTCCTGCAGGAACTCAAAAACGAACACCGAAAGAAACCCCGAAAAAAAAATCTTGGGCAAAAGTCTCAGGCATCACGGAAGCAACACCGGAAGGAATCTTCTATGAAAAGTACCGGGGAAAACTCAGATGAAACTTCATGAGAGCAATCACGCGAGAACCTTTATGAAACATTTCGGGAGAAACTCCTGTAGAAATCTCTAGAGTTCCTCTAGCAGAAAGCTCATGGAATCTTTTTTGGAGAAATTACAGAAGACATTTTGGAGAAATCCCGAGAGAAAGTCCTGCAGAAAACTCGCGAAAAACTTCTGAAGATATCCTTGAAGGAGCTCTAGTAGAAATCCCTGCAATAACTCCTGTAGAAACTCTGAGAGAAATCCTGAGAAACTCTAGGAGAAGTTCTGCGACAACATTTGAGACATATCGTGAGGAAAACTCCTGTGAAGATCTCGTGATGAATCCTGAGAGAAATGCTACCAAATTTTCTTTGGATTAAACGCAGGAGGAACGCCGGGAAAAAAGGAGGAACTTCTGGAGAAATCCCTGGAAGAAATCCTGAAGGAATCCCAGCTAGAACGTCTAGAAGAATCCCAGTAAGAACTCCTGGAGGAATTCGAGGAGGAACTTCAGAAGAAATCTCAGGACTTCCTGGAGGAATCTCAGAGGGAACTTCTGGAGGTATCACAGGAGGGATTCCTGGTGGAATGCTAGGAGGAACTCTTGGAGGAGTCCCTGGAAGAACTCCTTGTGGAATCCCAGGAGGAGCTTTTGGAGTAATCCCAGGATAAACTTCAGGAGGAATTTCTTAAGAAATCCCAGCAAGAAATCGCAGGATGTACTGCAGGAGGAATTTCTGAAGGAATCCCAGGAGGAACTTCTGGAGGAATCCCAGGAGGGATTCCTGGTGGAATCCTAGGAAGGAGTCCCAGGAAGAACTCCTGGAGGAATCCCAGGAAAAAGTTCTGAAGAAATCCCAGTAAGAGCTCCTGGAGGAATTCAAGGAGGAACTTTAGGAGGTATTCGTGGTGGAATTCTAGGAGGAACTCCTGGAGGAATCCCAGGAGGCACTCCTGGTGGAATTTTAAGAACTCATGGAGGAGTCCCAGAATAAACTTCTGGAAGCATCCCAGGAGGAGCTTTTGGAGTAATCCCTGGATAAACTTCAGGAGGAATCCTAGAAGTAACTTACAGAGGTATCTCAGAAGGAACTTCAGGAGGAATCGCTTAAGAAATCCCTGCAAGGATGTATTCCAGGAGGAACTGCAAGAGGAATTTCTGAAGGAATCCCAGGAGGAACTTCTGGAGGGATCCCTGTTGGAATCCGAGGAGGAACTCTTGAAGGCGACCCAGTCAGAACTCCTGGAGGAATTCCAGGAGGAGCTTTGGAGTAATCCCACGATAAACTTCAGAAGGAATCCCAGGAGAAACTGCAGGAGCAATCCCTTAAGAAATCCCTGCAAGGAATCGCAGGATGTATCCCAGGAGGAACTGCAGGAAAAACTCAAGAAGGAATCCCAGGTGGAGCTCCACGAGGAAGAAATCTTAGAATCAACTTCTAGACGAGTTCCACAAGGAACTTCTGTAGGAATCTCAAGAAAAGTTCTGGAGGAATTCCAGAAACAACTGTAAGAGGAACCCCAGGAAGAACTTTTCAAAAGTAATACCAGAATGGATAACTGCTGGAAGAATCCAATAGACACAACTCTTGAAGGAATCCCAGGAACAACCCTTTGATGAACCTGGAGGAATCCCTGGAACAACTCCTGAAGGAAACCCAGGAACAAAACCTAAAAGAATCCCTGGTACAACTCTTGAACTTATTCATGGAGTATTCATAGAATAAGTTTACTTTCGTGGAGTATTCATAGAAACACGTAAATGAAATATCACGAAGAATCATAAGTACAGTATCAGGGCCACAGATTGTTCCTTTTAGCTAAATCCGGATTTTCATCCTCTCGTCCTCAGCTACTTATCCTAAATTTTCTGAATTTCATTCATGTGACCCAAAAACCAAAACGTAAGCACCAGTTCTGACAGAGCAAATGCTATGTTTAAATTTCGAACTTATTCTGAGTAAAGTATAACTTTATACATACGGTTTTAAGTAAATGCTCAAACTGTTTTACTTTGCTCAAGTCATGTTAACCTTGAGTAAATACTCATGTTTATTCATATCACTTAAAGACATTTTCATGACATTTGACATCCCTGACCGTAAATATCTGCGCCATCTAGAAGCTCTCTTTATTGTTTTCCAGCGCCAGATTTTGTCAGGCAGCCGAAACCCTGATCCTAAACCCAAATAAAATTTATTACCGGATTCTTCATGGTGGGATTATGTGCATAGACTCTACCATCCCAACAAAATAAATAGGACATGCTGTCTACCTCTGTCTACAACTGTTCAGGTAATTAAGATTGTCTTTCGTACAATTATATATGGAATTCCCTATTCATGCTTATCCATTTGGTCCGTCCCTCACCTACGGCTTGGAACGTAGACGAGCCTCTGCCTGAGCCAGGTCACTAATTTGTATAGGAAAAGTAGAATTGATGATCCTACTTTTCCTACACAGGGTAGCTTTAAATCTACCCCCCGTCCATCAAGCAAAAACAAATAAATTTCAGGTAACCAGAGATGTGTTCAAAATTACTCGAAAAGTTGCTTTCGGACAATATTTGCTTCATGAGGGAAATCCAATAGAATTGTCCGATTTCAATGTCGTTAGACAGGTAGACGCTAGACACATCACTGGAGCTTAATGTGTAAATTTGTACGTTTGTCAATTAAGAGGAAGCAAAATCGGTTCTATCCGGTTGATCACCGGTCAATTCTTGATTCCGTTTAATTATTTCTGGATCAATTCTTAAGCTATTTGGAATCCTTTCGTCGAAAAATGAGGAAACGGATTCTAACAGAGGAACATGAAGTCAGACCAATAACCGATTCGAGAAACTCCACGAGAAAAATCTCTGTTGCGTAACAACACCACACGACAATCGCGTTACACCTTGCTGCGATTAGGTGTGCGATGATGCAGGGTAGTACCTGTCACGTTATCACACTGTGCTTATCGAGCAGGCGATAACAACTCCGGCGTGTCGTGTCGAGAGGCCTTGAAATGGGTTTAAGCTGGTATACGCCGCATTACAAGGAGACACGAGTTCAGATTTTCTGCGTACGTGTGAGCCTACATGTGACACTTCAAGAGCGATAAGCACTGGGCTGGGATGTTTTGGTCGGTCGTCATTCCCGAAGGGCAGCCATTGACAGAGGCCTTGAAATCATCGGACTATAGACTTTTGAACGCACACGATAATTGGCGGTGTTTCGTCGAAGAGGAACCACTGGGCATACCATGACTGTAGTCGTTGTGGGTGTGTGTTGTGTGTGCGTGAGTCGAACTGCCTGTTACGAAACCAAACAACTGTTACGTCACTCAGTCGAAGTTGAAAATTTGGAACCAGAAGGAGCTTGGCATGTAAAGCAGTGACGTCACACGTAGACCTAAAGCGCAGGGACAATCAATTGCGTTACGTCATTGATGTTATCTAGTTGGTTGGGGAAGGTTCGTGGCACGTGTAACCAATTAATCGATTTTCTCAACCAAAATGCCAGGTTTGTGTAGTAGAAAGGGCCATCGGTTCCCGTCAACCACCTCTCAGTCGAACAAAGGTATACTTTCCCAGATTTCTTGGCACTCGAGTATACTCTACCAGAAGTGCTCGCGCCGCAAGTTTTTAAAAATAGCGACGATGCTACTAAACTAACGCCCATTGAAGCAACTGCATCGTTTTGAAATGTTTTGCCAGGCCTCTAGGAGATGCTCTGACGGGTGGTGACATTTGAACTCTACATACTCTCGGCTCGGTACCAACGAAAGAAATCTCGCTGCTTATCAACGCCCATCGCCGTAGTATAGTCGCTAGTCGGTTGATAGGTCGCCATGCTTGAGATTCTCGACAACAGCACCCGAGCAGCGCGAGGTCAGGAATCAGGAGAATTCCGTGCATGCATTGCTGCTCTTGTACCGAACCAGAGCACCAGCAGCCATCATCGTCGCGCTTACGAGGGTTATTGATTTTATTTGCGCTTCTCTTTCGCGCTCACGAGGTTGAACATGTGGCAAGCAGAAGCCAGAAACAGGCGGTACTCTCTTCTTTCTCATCGCCGGCTTCGCTCCCACATGGTTGCGAAACTCTCTTCTTCACCGCAGTTGTAGTGCTATATACGTATACGATGACGCACTGTTTCCCGTTTCCAATCACGCGCTTGTATGCGGCGATGGAATAAAAATTTCGGTCTTCCATAGAACGGGTATTTTGTAGGTTATATCAGCTGACGATGTGGTGCGCTGAACTTCTTTTGGGTTACGTAAGGTCTAGGTAAAAGATATGCATTTGGGAGAAGATCGGAACATCTCCCGCATTGTCGTAAATCAGAATTGCATTAAGTCTCTCGGTAACAAGTAGACGGAATTGTTTAACGAGCACTACGCTACGGCGCTGATTGAAATGACCTTGTTTTACATTAGTAGAGCCCGAGCGTCAGCTGAAGGCAAAACACGCGTTGCGTTGCGTAGCCGATTTCCATCCCGCGACTCTCGAGAATGGCCCGTATGAATAAAAAGTAGTAATCCACAGTTTACTACAATTTTGTAGTAAATACTACAATTATTGGTATGAATAAAAGTAAACAAAGCATTTACTACTCTACAAGTTTCGAACTTACTACTTTTGTGGAACATGTTCCACAATCGGTATGAATAAAAGTAGTATTTACTACAAGAAATTTGTAGTCTGCTCCTGAGGTTGTTACAAAGTCTGTGATGCGTGTGTATGAATTCACAACTTGTGTTTGCAATTCTCTTTTGACGATTGCGCTTATTTTTTTTTCAACAAAAAGGGTAGTCTTCGAGAATGTTTAATTAGATGCAAGTTTCGACGGACATTACCTTCCGGAAACCGATTCAAGTACCATCAAGTTCCAGCAAAATACGATGTTTTGCCGTCGTGGTCCCATGGGGAGGGTTTTTGAGCAATTTGCCCCAGATGGAGCACCGTGATGATGTGGCAATTGAATTTTCATGATTTTTTACAGAAAATAGTGGCTTTTGCTACGGCTTTTTATTAATGTTCTGGTGAGTTGAAGTTACTGAGGAAGTCTATAAGCGTGGCCTGTGGCGCAGCGGCGACCGTGAGTGCATGCCGATACACATGGCGCATTTGAGACAGGTTTTCATCCTGCTAAGGTGCCCTCACGATCACCGCGGCATCATGTAAAACGAATGTGGAGTACTTCTTCAGTATTGTTATCTTAAATGAGGAAACTGTTGCATAAATCACTATTTTGCGACCATAGTTTGTTCTGGATTGCCGACTGGTGGAGAAAAGCAACCGAGAATCAACTACCAAAACAAAAACAAATAAAGTAGTAAATACTACTTCGAAATTTTCGAAAGTAGTATCTACTACATTGTTCGAAAAATGATTTTATTCATACCAAAGCTACTACTTTAGCGTGGATCATATTTCAAAGTAGTAACTACAAAGCACGAGTAGTTACTACTTTTTATTCATACGGGCCAATATCTCAAATCTCGAGGTTGCACGCGTCAATGGGAAAAACTAAGCGTCATTCACAGAGGGGAAAATCCTAATTTTAGACTCAAAACGTCCGGTGTTTTCCATTGAGAGAAGAAAAGAACGACGTTACATAAGCGGGATCTTTTCTTGGAGTTGCGACCTTCGACTGACGGTCGGATACCAGTCGCGTTTGGGACGATGACTCGGCCTCGATCATGACCGTTGTGTCCATCACTCAGCCATTCGACACCTTGCGTCATCCGGGAGTTTAAACATCCCGAAATTTGAGACGCATTTTCTTGTCGCATTGAAGATTTTACGTAACGACTTTTCAACGCTCGCGATGCTTTTGTAAAAGTGGAAGTCACTAATATTCCTGTCTGCGCGACGACGGACAACGGAAATCGCCCGGTTTCTGTACGTGTGCGCGTTCGATAAGAACTGTGTCACATTCGCCCGTGTAGAGGCCAAGGGGAATTACGAACGTATGCATTGCTAGCTGTCGCCGCCACACTATAATGTGTGGTCTGAGAAGTGCCTTCGTTGAAAAATAACAACAATCAGCATCTTTCTGGTGTAGTAGAAGTGAGAACAGGACCATGCTGACGTTAGCGGACGGTAAAAATAACATATTTTTGTCGAAAATCATTCATTCACAAGCTTGGTGGTTCTCGCAACTCTTGATTATTCTGATCACGTTGATGTTTACATAAGTTTGTGTATGTTATGCGAACATGTGATTTTCCTATGAAATTTTCAGACGTAGGTAGGTTCAGATTTCCAAAATCTTCAATATCTCCGTTTACTATGAATTCATTAACATGAATCCAGTGAGAGAAACTCCCAAAATTTTCGAGAACAATACTGAGGAAATTTATGAAACTCAAGAAAATTGCGTAGAGTAGATATTTCTGTTAAAAAGGTTTTTTTTTGTGACAGATTTCCAAAGGAAGTCAAATTCCAAGGATGTATCCGAAGCTTCTCTCGGTAATTTCACCAAGAATGCAGCCTTAGTATTCTAAAGTTCAACTTTCATTTTTTTTTACTAAAAAAAGGGTAAACAAAATTATACCTTAGACATTCACAAGATGCGACGCGAGACAAGACAACACTCATCATTCTTACAATCGTCAAAGATTTAAAAATTACCTATCGACCGGTTTCGAGCGCGATGTTGCCCATCTTTGGGACAACGACTTACTGCTCAGAGATATCTCTTTACTTCACACACATTGCAAGATTTACCAGCAATTTTTACAGCTGCCTTGGGAAAATCCGTCAATCTTTTAGAAAATTTGGTGGGAACAAGTTAAAACTTCCCTAAAACTCTGAAAAAGTACTGACATAACAATACCTCCTGGAAGTTTGAAATTTTTTCAAGCATATGGAATTCCAAACTTTGCCTCTGTGGTAAATGTCCTTGATTAACTCTAGAATTTCTGAAGAATCGCATTATTTTTCCTGGTTTTCCAGATAGAAAATATTCTGAGTGAGGGCTATTATTGATCATTGTTTTGATGAGGAGTTATCATTACAAGACCGCAGTTTGAAAACCACTGCTTAAGCTAATTTTGTCTGATGAGCATGTGTTCGCTAAATGACGTCATCAAAAACGGCAGTATTCGTTGTAAAAATCGATAATTGCATGTGGGCTTTAAAGAGAGGAGCCTTGTCTGTGTGGTTGACGACGACGACGACGAGAGAAACAGTCGTTATGCAATCCATCGATTCGGGTCATCCTTTTTAAAGTAGCAGAGGAACGAGAAAACAAAATCGCAACACTTACCTGAGCGATGGCCCACGAGACGAAGATGGAGGTGTTCTTCGGGTCGGGTAGCATTCCCTTGGCAGTATCGAAGCAACCAAAGTAGGCAGCACGGTAGATGATGATACCCTGGACCGACACGTTGAAGCCACGGTACAGACCGATCAGACCGTCCGACTTGACGGTCTTCTTCAGACAGTCGATCAGACCGTTGTACTCGCGCTCGGCTCCGGCACGGCCAACATCGGCGCCCAGACGGGTACGGGCGAAGTCGAGTGGGTAGACGAAGCACAGCGAGGTGGCACCAGCGGCACCGCCGGATCCCAAGTTACCCAGGAAGTAGCGCCAGAACTGTGTGTTCTTGTCGACGCCACCCAAGAAGACCTGTTTGTAGACATCCTTGAAGGCGAAGTTCAGCGCCTGGGTCGGGAAGTACCGGATCACGTTGGCAAGGTTACCTCTCCAGAAAGCTCCGAAGCCCTGTTCCTTGGGGATGCGAACAAAGCAATCGACGATACCTGCGGGAGACGCGTGGGGGAGGGACATAAATGGTTAGTGGCATGATTACAACAAGTGGAGAGGTTCATTAACGGGATTACTGGGTGTGTCTCAAAACCGGCTCCAGACAACGGGGTGTTTACTTAACCTTCCGTAACTCGCGCGATTGACTACCTGCGTCAACACCACGCTAATGCTGAGTACAAAAAGCGAGATTTTTTCAACGTGTTGTACAAAATACAACAGCGCGATCGCTCGTGAGTTAATCATAACATTTCGAAAAGAGTACGGGTGATTTCCGTTATGTCAAACGATATTTTTTTCATATAGGCAATTAACTTTTTTTGGCATTTTTCGGTGAATCTAATACTAGTCAAAGTAATGAAAACAGAAGGTCGTAAGTAATAATTAGGTATACCAAAGATCAGCGTGGTCACATCGATCGACCGTCGATAATCAAACAAACATTTTTCATTTGATCAATGGCTTGTCTGTTAAAGCCTGATGTTATGATTTGATATCTACTTAATGAAAGATCTGCAACTCACTGGCCAATCAATCAATTCCTTAGGAGATTCACCAGAAATTACTTTGTGAAATCTACCAAAACATCTTAAAAGTTCTAAAACCGTTTTACGTCACCACGAATGTACAAGAGTGTAGCAAAGCACTTTCAAGCAAACTTCAGCTTAAGAAGCTGCCGTTGAGCTAGTTTTTTTTTTGGGATCGTCTACCAGAGATGGGAACACAGCTTGCAAAGAGATGCATTCACTTGCTACTATCTTAGCTCAGAAGCGTATGCTATCGAAAAACAGTGAATGAAGGAGTTTAACCTTGTAGTTTTACCAAGTTTGCTGAATAATGTAAGTGTGGCACACGCATTCATACCTAAGTCATGAGAGAACTTTGGAGGCGTGGTGAATGTAAATTGCACTAACTCCGGTCTCCGAGACGAGTGTAGTGTACGAGTGTACCCTGCCTTCATAACTCCGTTGCGTCTGGCACTTACTTTATTCGACGAACGTTTAGAAAAAACCACAAGGTAAACTTCCCTATACACTGTATCAAGAAACACGCTTTTGAGTTGCGAAAACTCTGTTAGGATATCAGATGAAATTTCTTGAGAAATCCAGAAAGGAATTTCCGAAAAAAAATACTGGGGAAACATCTGGACTGGAGCAGTTCTGAAGGAATTTCAGAAGCAATACCAACAAATTTTCTTTTTGGAATACCAAATAGGTGACCCTGGAAAAAATCTCAAAAGGAACCCCCGGAAAATTCACAGAGGATGCCCAGTTGAGAAATATAATAGAGGAATCCTAGTAAAATCCCTAGAGAAATTCCTATTTGTGTAATAGCTGAAGCCATTGAAAGAGGAACATTTTAGGAAATTCCTACAAGGATCCCTGAAGGAATCCTAAGAGGAATACTTGAAAAAAAAATCCTTCAAAATTGGCTAGATTTACTCATCAATAGATCGTTGGGCACGTTCTCTTTCATTTGGGAAATTTGTGCCATCCGTTGATTTATTCAAGAATGAATACACTGAGTAATTCATATAGAAATAATTGCTGAAATATCTACAACAATCCCTGAATACATCACTAGAGTGGTTTCTGTAGAACTTACTAGGTTAAGTCATGCAGGAATACCAGCAAGAATTTCCGGAAGAATCCCAGCAGGCAGGGATGTTTTCGATCACCTGGCAATCCTTTAACTTATTTGTCCATGACTCAGTTCAGAAACCTAATATTGAAATGTGGTGTTCGGCAAAGTTGTAGATTAGTGTTTTCCTACAATTATCACCAAAGATGCCATATTCTAGCTCTTAAATATACGGCGCTTGAGCGCTAGTATCATCTACTCATACTAAACGATCGAAAAATCGAATCGTTTAGTATGAGTAGGTGGTACTAACGCTTTTACGCGGTAAATATTAAAGTTAGCATGTGACGTCCTTGGTGATAATTGTAGGAAAAACACTAATCTACAAGTTTGCCGAACACCACATTTCAAAATTAGGTTTCTGAACTGAGTTATGGACAAATGAGTCAAACGATTGCCATGTGATCGAAAACATCCTTGCCAGCACACTGAAATAATTCCAAGAGCCTATTTTATCAGACACTACACGTACATTGTACCCGTAGTCTGACACGTTCACTTTAAATGAATCGTTATACGTATCACAACATTAACAGTTCAGATTGAAAAGCCTTCTAATAAAACTCAATGACACTTGCGCATATCGGAGTTATATGCACATGACACGATCGACACATTAGCTTTGCATATAACTTTGGCCGGGTGGAAAAGCAACATTGGCAGTGGAATACGTTTTGCAGAATTTCGCAATTCCAATAAGTGAGCTTCATGGTCGTGCGGCTAGCGGCGTCGGTCATTTGGGCGTTGTGAGTTCGATTCCCGCTCCAGCCCAAGGAAACTTTTTTTCAAAATGTATAGGATATTATTGGAGATGTATATACATTGGCGCATCCAGCCCACACGATAGAAGCAAAATGCAAGACACATTACAGTATAATGGCGATCTGAGAGTCATACCACATGCGTCGCATATAACTCTCACTCCCCATTTTCAACCTACGATTAGATTCATATGATATTCCAATAGTGCAGTAATATAGGACTGACATATAACTATGACCTGGGGAGTTGGCTCAGTGCAGGAGTTCCTGAAGGAATCCCGGAGGATATCATAGGAATAATGCATGGACAGTTATTAGGGAAATATCTGAGAGGGTTCTTATAATAATTTCCAGTAAAATCTCCAGCAGAAGTTTCGACGATTTTCCACATTTGGAAAGATTGCCTAATATGTAGCGCACGCAATTTAAGCAATTGCGCGCTGATTATATGGAATCAATCTATTAACTACCATCCGCCTCCTACTCCTTCCATTTGCTGCCGTAAATAGTAAGATGGAGACGCCTGGTATCTCATTAGAATTCAAAGCGGAAAATGCCAGAGGTTGTATTGCCCCACCTCAAGGTGCGTTTTGCCCCCAACAGTTTTTAAGCACCCAAAACGTAACACTTTTTTAAAATTGATATCACGCGGACCAAAAGTTGGCGTCTCTTAGTTTAATAAGTAAACTAACTTTCAAAATGCAAGACATCCATAAAATCATCTTAATCTTAGCTATAGGGCCACGTTTGCTTAGGGGGTGCATATTACCCCACCTTCCCCTATTCGGAAAAGCACGCATCTTCCTTCAGTTTTCATAAGTGGGATAGAAACCTCCGTTCTGCTATACCATGGAATTAAAATTTGAAGTTCAAGAAGAAGCTATTTTAAGGCGCATGACGAAACTATGTTGAAGTCAAAACTGGAGTACAAAAGGTAAAAGAAGAGTTGGATTTTAGCTGCAAGCAAGACATAACTCTCGAAATAATGATGGAACCTGTGCGCAAAAGGAGTGACGAGATCAAGAGAATAAGTTTGTGACTGCGATCGTATCGACACGGAAATGGATTCAAAAGCAGAAAAACTGCATTACAACATCAATGACTGGGTCATCGAGTTGGAGTTATGGAAAACACCGTTGGGGTCGCTGATGATGAAGTGGTCGTTCACATCGTGGACGATGTGTATTTTCAAGATGGCCGAACTGTAGTAGTCTTTGAGATATTATTGAGATAATTATTATCTGAGAGAATAAAGAAACACTTATTCGGAAAAGCACGCATCTTCAAGTAAGCTTGCAGATGATTTTTTTCACACACTTTACCGGTAGCAAGTATAATGAAGATTCGAATCAATTATTGATAGAACGCATAATCTTAGGTGGAAACTAAAAACAAGTGATACTAGGCTTTAGTTTGGCGGATCTTACGTAGTAACACGCCACAAAAATGTGATCTACCCACGGATCTACCACCTGTTATGAGTAAATAGTGATATCAGAAATTGTGGCAAGTTCACCAAAATTGTCTCCATGAATCCCAGCAAAAAAAAAAATCATCCTAATTAAGATCTTCTAGATGATCTTCCAACTAAAAATTTACTTGCCGTCTTCACATACTATGCTTAAAAAAAACTTACATAACAATACATATCTTAGCAATTTCAAAAGTTTCCGACGACGCACGCCCTAAGCTCTTCAGAGTTTAGACATAACAATAATTTCTGAGAATGTTTACTCAGATGGTTTCGAATGAATGTGTGTGATCCATCTGACACCCACTATCCGGTAGTGATATTATGAAAAAAAAAAAAAAGCATTCGGCAACCCCAGTTCAGAGTGCTGTTGCTATTCGAGGCAAATTTCTTTAGTTCGGGAGTAAAAAGGAAGGTGGTAGCTCTATCAAGAGCTCTTTTGCAGATCCAGAGACTTATTTCAGGTGGCGTGGCTGAAGAGCAGTGAACAAAACTGTTGCAGAAAAGAAAACCCTAAACAACCCGACAGAGACGGCCAGGGATCATTCACTTGCAGTTTCATTCACTTACTGCTGTCTCAGTTCAAAAGCACGCTATCAATATCTGTGAATGGAGAGCTTCTACCTTGTAGTTATATCTGAAAGTTTATCAATTAACATAAAGGCCGCACACGCATACCAAAGTCATAGGAGAGCTCTCCACGCGATGAACAATTCCATTGACGCCGCCGTGGAGAACTGAGTTTGACTCATTCTGATGACTTAACGCTACGCCAGTACATCGTCTTAGGAACAGGCTTATGTAAAACAAAACACGAAAAAGTCTACCACCATACGTTGTATATTTTTATAAGATATTTCTGAACCGACTTAACAGCAAACGTACCGTAATCTGGGGGATAGTTGATCATCGGAATGAAGTTGATCACTACTGAATCCATGTCCTTCAACCGCTGGGGATGCTACCATTCTGATTCAATGGAAGAACTTTTAACGTAAATCAATTAGGTATGTGAATATAATTAAGGAATTTTTGAAGTCAGTTGTTTTAAAGACGACTCACAAACCACTTTTATTAATTCATGGTAGGCTTATTGAATATAGCATATTTTCGCGAGACAATTTTTAAATAAGTTGCCTACCTTAAGACGTTAAATGTGTGTCATTATGTAACTCACTAAACTTACAAAATACATCAGTTGCAAGAATTTCAAAAACTTATTCAGATTCAGAATCAACAAGTTTAGTTTGTTCAAAAATCTTCCAATCATAGAATGCTACGTCGTTGGTTGATTAACTTCATCCCGGATTGAAAGTTTTCAAATTTGACCACTTGAACATTTTTTTGCAAAACGTAGCAGTTTCTTGTAAGAATTTCGTTTTCGCAACTTGATACAGGTCCATTCAGTACATGTTTTAAATATATTTGTTGAGAATCATATGCATTGTTCCTGATTTTATTGAAAATAATAGATGAAAAGTGATCAACTTCCCCCCAGATTACGGTATGTAACTTTTTGCAAATGAATGATTCCATGCTTGGAGAAGACGTGCCAGCAATCCTTTGTCCTAATTTTGTGACATAATTTCAAAACTGAAATTTTTATCAGTGACAAAACAAAAGTTACAATTTTTAGTTAGGTATTCTGAAGACCAACTAAAACAAGTTTCCAAACACAGCAATGGTTACAAACTCGCATGATCTTTGTCATGTTCTGCTAAAGTTGCGACAATCCCGTGTTGCAGTGTCGGATTGTCAAGACAAACGCAGATTCCAACATTGTTGCACAATGTTTATAGTAATTGATTTGCTGAACCCAACTCTAACACAGCCTGCTTTTCAGCTTAATATTCTGTGAACGCCTTTTTGATCAATTCGGCATTCGTTTATCTTCATGTCGAACGACTATGGCCGAGCATTACATAAAGATCCTGGATCGACCGGAAATCGAATCACTCTCAGCTCAACATATGTAGTGTTGCACGTCCGTTTAGAAGTCACATTCACTTACAATGAGCCCCGCATTTGTGCATTACCGTTATGAAATGAATAATGATAATACAAACAACCTATTTTAAAAGGATGATCTTTTTTAAACATTTTAAAATTCTCTAGGCAGTTGCAATTTAAGGATTATGAATCAAGATTGAGATGATATTTAGGAATTGTTCGAATTGCCTAATACTTTTCCTGCTTCATTTTTTTAATAAATCATGGAAATATTGTTGTCCTTCTTTTTAAATCTCAAGTTTAGTGAGCTAGTGCAACTCAATCTAAATTCTTTTCCACTGTGAACTTAACATATTTAAAGTATATTCTTAGGCACTGTATCTTTGAGTGTTATATAAACAGTGATTGTTATCTAATGTTTGATAAATTGCAAAACAAAACATTACCACTATGCTGAATTTAACTGTTAAGTTGATCTGCAAAATATTCAACTTTTTTTTCAAATTCCAATTTAAATAGAGGCTATTACTTTTTTACAAATTTTTGTGTTTATTTATCTAAGAAACTTTAATAATTTAGAAGAAAACTTGATTTAATTAACTAACTTAGCTCACATTGCTCCAGTACTTCAATCTAAATTCAAGCTAAGAGTTAAATGTAACGGTTTTCCAAAATACCGATATCTAAATCCTAAACAAAAAATTCCACTACTCTTATCGGATTGTAATCCACCGGAACCGAAGGAACAACCCCTACCGATTCTTGAGAACTTCACACCGCAGTAGGCACTGGCTGTTACATAACCCCTACATTTTTCACCCCCGTCGTCACGTGAAACACTGCTAAACTCCGCACACCGTTATCTAATCAACCCCACCCTAGTGTGCCACACGGGTCCCATGTCCATTCATCACCAATTTCTCGAGAAAAAAAAATCCAGAAATCCCAATTCACTCCGGCCACCGACGACGGGAACCACCGAATTTGCAAAAATAAAAAATCGCGCATATTAATAAAAAGAAAGATGGCGGCAGCCATGTTGGACCCGGGGCCTTGACGAGGCGGTAGAGAGACACACGCAGGCAGTCAGCCAGACACACTAGCGAGAATCGGGGGAAAAAAAACGGAACTTCTTACCTTTGTACTGCTTGTCGGCGGCAATCTGCTTGGAGGCAGCCTGCACCTGGAGCAGCAGCTTGACGCGCTCAATCGGGGCCACGGCAGTCTTGGAAACGGCAGCGGAGATACCACCGGCCAGGAAATCCTTGGCGAAACCGTAGGGATCGGCCTTCTTTCCAGACATTTTCTGCGGGGATTCTTTTTTTTCTTATACACACACAAATCGAGGGCGCACAAAGGCAGCGAGCTTCCTAACCGTACGGAGGGCACAATCCAAAGAGAATGAACGCCGGATGGCTGCGCTGGTTGTAGCCGAGTTGCGAGTCGCGAGTCGAGTTGCGGTCGGAATCCGGTTTTCTCTCGCCAGGTCGACTCGCTCGCCAACGGTTTGAAGGCCACCGCTCGTTGGAGGGTATGCTCGTCCCGCTCGCACACCGGTGAACTTTTCGCGAACACGCCTGTTCCGTTTCATTTGCTCTACAAGGTGGTTGGTGCGGATTGGTACCTAGAGAGAGAGGAAGAAGATAATTTTTAGAACCTGAGATTAAATTCTGAGAGAGGGAGAACCGGCGAGAGAGTATGTACTAAAACTTGGAGTGACGTTTTCGGTTTTGACAGCTGTCAGTGCACGGAAAAAGAATAATTTTAGTACAACTGCCAGGCTGTGAACCACCAGGGTGCGATGACGTCACGTTTTCGATTCCCGCATCTTGTACCAATGTTTAGGAAACTCAAATGCATTGTCAATGGGGGAACCCAATTGATGTTGGCTGCAAACAATCCTATTGGGTGAGAACAAGGATGTCATATACGTTCTGTGAACGCTGTGAACCATAGAGGCTTTGTTGAAATCACAGTCTTGCAGCAAAAACCTAACCTCATCGAATTCTCATACGATTTGTAAACATTGCCCTCAATCTTTTTTTGAGGGCAAGGACGGCTTTATGGACCGACGCCGAAGGAAACAAAGAGAAGGAGACAATGATGACGTCAGTGTGCAAGCGCTCATTTCGCTTGTTCGTTTGTCGTCGCGGTTGAAACCCGAAGTTTCCCCACACCCGACAATCGAATTTTCTCAAAATCCATACAATATAGCGCATTTAGTTCACCACTGGACCACAGACAAACAGACGTAACACTTTCAAAATTTCCATCGACCACGCTTTTAACGATCATTTTAAATTTTCATAGTTGTGGCTTTCACAACCAGAGGCGCGTGCATCGTTTTTTTATGCGTTTGACGTTTCACACCAGCGCCTTCTGTTGACGATATTGCACATCACAGTGATTCGTGCAACTTTTCCACCAGGTGATGGTAGTGTGAACTGGGCGATGGATTTCCATGAAAATCGTTCAAGGTGTTACGTCTGTTTGTCTGTGACTGGACTATCACACTGATCGCACTAGTTTTCGCGAGTGCGAAAACGCAAATACAAGTGCGCCCCGCATAGAGAAATACAATTTGTATTACAGTTCACACAGTATGTCTCCTTTATCTGTTACTATTACTGTCGTGATTTTCACCCAACGTTTGATGAGTTCATTTGTTTTGATTACCGTCGTATCCACAGCCAGAGAAAAAAAAAATCGAAATGGAGCTCATGTATTTAGGAGTGTCGGAGTAAATTGAAATAAATCTGGGCCACTGCATAGTTTTGGGGAACCAGCTGGATGAATCTGTGGCCTTGTTGGAAATTGCCAACAACCTCGGGTGATTCCGCAATAATAATCCCGGAAATAAAACGGCCGGCGATTGGGTTTTTGGTTTTAATCCGGATGATTATTATTTTCCTAAGAAGGTTACATAAGTTCAACATGTAATTGGTGTTTCTTGATTGTGATGTTAATTATGTGTCTATAGAGAAATATGAGTATGTACAATATTATTAATTGTCACTTACGTTTAGTCCCGAATTCAATGTTTCGTTTCCCTCCGTGTAATCAGTTCAAGTCTGTCTCGAGTCTAATCGTTTTGTCATCCACCGTTTGTACAATGTATGTTTTTGCCGTTTTGTCGCACTAGTCCGTACTATCTAACCTGCCGTACTATAATTATAAGGTTTTATTTAATATGCATGAAATCCTATATATGTAGTTTTACCTTTTAGTAATAGCATATAGGTTATTTTTAGGCTATATGTGGTCGACAACGTAGATTAAGTTGAACTGTGCAAATATAGTATAAGTTAACTGAATTCGATTATTTTCTATAGTATTAAGTTACCTTTTAGTATTAGATATAATAAACTAGAAATAATTCAACGTTTAATGAAATAATCATCAGCGACAGAAAATAATTTAGCAAGTTCACGTTCTTTGACTTTTGATCGTTATAATTAATTGACAATTCAGTTGTTTAAGTGTGAGTGACTCACCACATGACAGAGGAAACTGTCATCAGAGAAGAGAAGGGCATCTCAGAACAAACCAAACACACGAAAAGTGATAAATTTTAGGCGTGAAAAATCGACTCGATTTATTTTGTTTCTACCCATTTCGTTTCCATCGTGTATAAACGTCAAAACAACTGCATGGCTCAAAGTGTATTGATTATTTCAGGTATAATCAAAATTAATGAACAGATGACGTCATATCGATGATTAATTATCTTATTCTTCGAAATTTTGTTTCATTGAGAGAGCATATCAATTGTTGTTTCGACCACTATTGCAATAATATGGTGCATGTACCAAAGATGTTTTTTGCAATTGCAGGCTGTTATAAAGCATAATAATGGTGTTTTAACATTTTTTCTTGATTATCATAATGGTTTCATACATATTCCCATCACTATTGTATCGCGTACCCTATTTACGGTATTAAGAGATAAGCAACTTTGACTGTGTCCCCGAAATACATTCTAGTTAAACACATTTTTTTTTGCGGATTTGTTTTTGAGTTGGTGTACCTGCCTCCGAAATACTTTGCTTTTTCGTGTCAACACGGTTGAAATTTTCCGTGTAAAAAGTGTGGCTTCAACCGCTAGGTGTCGCGACCAACAGCATGAAATATTTATCAATTTCTGACTCGGGAGATGGCCTTCTCTTCTCTGCTGTCATTCTATCTATCGTTCGGTGCCACCCGATGCCCAACGTAGTCTCGACCGTTCTGCAACATCTGACTTTAGGCTGGCCCAAAGTGTAGTGAAGGCGCGGTGGCGTGGATTCGCCAACAGGCCTCTAGAAACAATGTGGGGGTTCCAAGAGCCGGAAACAGCCGAGGGCAAGTTGGGGAAGGGTCTTGGGAAGGGTGGATTTTAGATCGAAAGCTATTACATTCTTAGTGAAGTTGAGGATGTATTCAGTCCGTAGAGGCACAGACAAACAGACGTAACACCTTGAACGATTTTCATGGAAATCCATCGCCCAGATCACACTACCATCACCTGGTGGAAAAGTTGCACGAATCACCGTGTTGTACAATATCGTCAACAGAAGGCGCTAGTGTGAAACGTCAAACGCATAGAAAAGCGATGCGCGCGCCTCTGGTTGTGAAAGCCACAACTATGAAAATTTAAAATGATTGTTAAAAGCGTGGTCGATGGAAATTTCGCAAGTGTTACGTCTGTTTGTCTGCGGTAGAGGTATGCAAGGATACGTCGAGTAGAAACTGTTATTTTAGTTTTGCAAGAAGGCTCATGGATTCGGGAGGGATACGATTATGGGTAAAAAACGGCACCGTATTAGCTGCATCACACGGGCCGGTTTAGAGTAAATTGCCAGCGCATATCCCCCGGCAAAAAACTACTCTTTGACTCTCGTTTCACTTCTGGTTTTCCCCGGACGTAGCCAGACCAAACCTAATACACGAAATATTTCCTAAAAACAAGTGTCGCTGAAGTTTGTCGTCTGTGAGCTCGCTTCTTTTGTGTTGTCAACTACACAGCGTAACAAAAATTAACTTTTTGTCTGTCTCAAGAGCAAACTTATGTGTCTCCGAAGGATTTTGGGCCGCTGAATCCGAATCCGGGCTCAGATTTGCTCTAACACGTCACAATTTTGAGCAATACCTCACTTTATAGGGCAAAATATGGAATTTTGGGCTATTTTGACTGCAAGCCATTAAGCAAGAAAATATTTTTTTAAGCAATCAAAAGGTTAATTGGTCAATTAACATCTAAATTAACGACTCATGCAAAATATTTCGTTTAACTAAATCGAATTTGATAGTTTTGAGCGCTTTATGTTAGGTATGATATTTCCCATTCAAGTCACCCTCCAAAAGTTGCATGCAAGTTTACATACTGACATAAAATGCTTAAATCTATCAAATTTGATTAGGTAAAACGAAATATTTTGCATGAGTCGTTAATTTAGATGTTAATTGACCAATTAACCTTTTGATTGCTTAAAAAATATATTTCCAAGCTTAATGGCTTGCAGTCAAAAAAGCCTAAAATCGCATATATTGCCCTATAAAGTGGGGTATAGCTCAAAATTGTGACGTGTTAGAGCAAATCTGAGCCCGGATTCGGATTCAGGGGCCCAAAATCCTTCGGAGACACATAAGTTTGCTCTTGAGACAAAAAAATGTTGCGCTGTGCTATTTTGCACACGCCTACTGATATTAGTGAGTGTGCAAATTGTATCTCACTGAAACAGGAACTGCACTAGAGTCTAAAAATTTATGCAATCGTCAATATTGCGCGCAAACCCCAAAATTTTATTCCCACCTTTGGGTTTCCGCGCCGAAGACCCAGCGCCAGATTCGGCGACAAAGAGAGCTGACAGCAGTCGCCGGGCAGTTGGCAATCCTGATATTTGACGGCGGTCGCCCGTTAGTCATGGGAGTGGATTGTTGTCACGCAAATAGAGCTTTTCGCTGAAAATGCATGTGTATTGAAGTCTTGTTGACAGATTTTCTGCTGTGTTAGTGTGAAGTTCAGTGATTTCCTGTATCGCGTAAGCCTTCGCTGGAAGGAAACGTCATGTTGCTCAGCGAAGCAAGGAAAATTTTCAGTGAAAAAAGCAATACTGTTTTGCGAAAAATTTGTTCGAGAAAATGAGCGATTTTTTATGGTAACCTATCTTAACCGCCTATAGAGCTTGCTGACGTTTATTCACCTCTCTCTTTCAGGCATGCTGGCGGGATAGGATTTGTTTTCATCGGGAAACCTTTCCTGATGACAACAAATCCTATTCCGCCTGCATGTTGGCATCGAGCCCCACATTTTGAAGCTAGTGGGATACGAAAAGTAAAATATAACGAATACATTGGAACCTTACAAATGCACATTTTGTTTTCCGTATCGGGCCCCACGTCTGGGAACTTAGATACGCAAAATAAAATGGAACATTACAAATGCACAAAACACAAACATGCAACACATAATATAAATTGTGCCCAGTTATCCAAATAGATAACTAAGTCCGAACCCAGGATGACGAGGTTTTATTTTTTTTCTTGGTCCATCAGTCAATCCTGTAATCGTATTTTTTCTGGCAGTTCGCCTTTTAGTTCGCAGCATCTGTTGCGGCATTCGTAGCTTGTTTTGGTCTAGGAATTTCTAATCCTAAGGGGGCATCCTGATTTGGGCAACAACACAAGACCGTCTACAATTTGATGTCCGTGTTAGGGGACGGCTTGCGTGTTTTGTGCTGGTTCGCTCCTGAAATGTTTGGAGCGCTACAAATGCATATTAAAATTTAGGGGCAAATGAACAAATCACAGTACAAAACAGAAAATTAACTGACAATATGTTCACAACTATTTACAAACGTAACACACTCCATGCAACAATCGAAGAATTTTCTATGAATTGCATTCTCCAATTCATGGAAAATTCTTAAAACTACTTTACATACGTCACAACTAATTTACAAACGTAACACAACACCAGCAACAGCGGAAGAATTTTTCAAGAATCGAAATCGCGATTCTTGAAAAATTCTAAAACACTCCTATTTACTATCCTTTCAAGTGGTCGGTTGATGGCAGCGATGATCATTTTGTTTGGTGCTGAGCAGACCTCAGCGTGAAATTGTCACCAGACTAACCATATTACGTAAGCCAAACGCTTACCAGATAACTCCGCGAATAAAATTGCCACCAGGCTAACTAAAGCTAATTGCCACCAGGCTAACTTAAAACTAATAACGCCAGCGAATCCTGGCAAAGGGTATGATCTAACGCCATTAACCAACAGCCAAAGAACTGTCATCAACCAAGCACTTAGCCTTTATCTATCTTTACTGTTGCATACACTCATATTTGATCTACTCTAAGTTTACCTAACCTAAACCAGATGGATCAACAAAGAAACAATAAACTATGACTTGAACGTGGGTTTTTTAGTTGGGCGCCAATGTAACGAATAGTATTGCGGCGCTCATAATAAATCCACATTGGGCGGCGGCGATATACCCGCGAGGAGATTCCCGCGATACAGACGCAATGTCAAAATCGAACAGATACTGTCACCCACCCAGCAGCATCGCAGCAGCCTTCAGGCCATTCATATCAAAACAAAAGCTAACACAATGGCAACTCAGGTGGCCAGAAATCGTAATAATATTTATCGCGACATTGATTCACTTATATGCATACGCATCACCTCGTCGGCTTTGTGTTTAATAAGGGAACGTTCAAAAATTACGTCCAACATTTGGGGGAGGGGGGGGGGGTCTATAAAAGTGTGACAGTACGTGTATTGGGTATAGGAAATTTGCGTGACAGAGGGGGGAGGGGGGGGGGGTCTAGAAATTCCGAAAAACGATGGACGTAATATTTGAATCTGCCCTAATCGGGATGTTATTTAGTGATGCTGCAGGGGGATACGGCTTCATCTTTTTCATTTCCACATTGCGTCTCTATCGCGTGCATCTCCTCGCGGCCATATCGCCGCAGCCTCATGTGGATTTGATATAAGCGCCGCATGTAGAATTTCTGACCATCAGGTCACTCATAGTGGTGCGGTCATATTTTTGCAACTTGATGAAAAAGAAGAAGACTAACGCGTTTTGCGGATTTATCTTGCAAGGCACAATACATTGGAACCTCATAAATGCGCAAGGCCCCACGTTGGGCGCCAATAAGTGCATTGGAACCTTATAAATGCACAACGCCCCACGTTGGGCGCCATTGTAACGAATTGTACATTGAAACCTTATGAATGCACATTTTGTTTTCCGTATCGGGCCCCACGTCTGGGAACTTAGATACGCAAAATAAAATGGAACATTACAAATGCACAAAACACAAACATGCAACACATAATATAAATTGTGCCCAGTTATCCAAATAGATAACTAAGTCCGAACCCAGGATGACGAGGTTTTATTTTTGTTCTTGGTCCATCAGTCAATCCTGTAATCGTATTTTTTCTGGCAGTTCGCCTTTTAGTTCGCAGCATCTGTTGCGGCATTCGTAGCTTGTTTTGGTCTAGGAATTTCTAATCCTAAGGGGGCATCCTGATTTGGGCAACAACACAAGACCGTCTACAATTTGATGTCCGTGTTAGGGGACGGCTTGCGTGTTTTGTGCTGGTTCGCTCCTGAAATGTTTGGAGCGCTACAAATGCATATTAAAATTTAGGGGCAAATGAACAAATCACAGTACAAAACAGAAAATTAACTGACAATATGTTCACAACTATTTACAAACGTAACAAGAGAAAGGTGAATAAACGTCAGCAAGCTCTATTCCACATACTGTAATTTGGCGGATTGGCGTTTGTCAAACTGGCAAATATGTACGTGGAATGGTTATCTTACTGTTATCTCGGTCAGTTTGATGAACGGGTAAATGACAATTACTAATAGTCATCTACAGTATGAGAAATGATGCATTTACTGTTGGTGATTATGCGGACGATTGCATCCATTCAACTTGGTGTCTACAGAGCACTTATTCAGCATACATCGCAGAAACAGTGCGCCGAAGACATCAATTTGATTTGATGCAATCACGCAGTTTTATTTACGTTTTCGCACTTATGAAGACTCAGTGCGCAGTCCAGTGGTGAACTAAATGCGGTATATTATTCGTGTAGTTGAAAATCGGAATTTTTGACACGCGAAAATCATTTTTTCTCCTGAACCGTGTGTCGGACGTACGTCGGGCACAGCGCGCTGGATAGAGGGCAAGATCCGCTGTCCAGCGCATTACGTGTAGTTGAAAATTGGGTTTTTAAATTTTGAAAAATGTATTGATTTTTTGATTTTATACGAATGAGCACCTTTTTCAGAGTCACTATGATTTTTTTCAGATTTTTAGAACTTTGTTTTGATACCTAAAATCAATTTCAAAGAGATTTTTTGAAATCACCTTTTGGCAGGTGGGCAACTGTTTGACAGTTCCGCCCAGTACAAACTGCGACGAGGGGTGATTCGACAAATCGCTCTCATACAAACTTTAAATTGACTTTTAAATAGGTTCCCGGGCTCCAAAATTCATGAAAATTTGGATTTCGGCTTAGTTTGACATGCAGATTCAGAATATCAAATTATCTCAACACCGTTAAAGAAGAAAATTGGAATTTTTGACACGCGATAATCATTTTTTCTCCTAAACCGTGTGTCGGACGTACGTCGGGCACAGCGCGCTGGATAGATGGCAAGATCCGCTGTCCAGCGCACTACGTCCGACGTTAGGTTTCCCGGATAAAAAATTACTATTCATTACATGGTAAATATTATTAACATATGACTGGTTTTATTGTTCACAATAAAACACATAGTCGATGTATTGTTACTTTTTACAATAGAAACCAAGCCCATATAGTTCGTACAATAAGTGAACATTAGCTTTATTAGTGACTAATTCTAGATTGAGTTTAAATAAGGGCGAAAATAACTTGAGAGAGTTCTCTTCATCGACTCTCTCTTCTGCAAATTAAAGTGACAAGATGCAAATTCAATGGAACTTTTTTATACTTAGACGCTAGATTGCATCGCAAACTAGCGATTTATGACCTAAAAGTGCAACCATACTTGCATCTTGTCACTTTAATTTGAAGAAGAGAGAGTCGATGAAGAGAACTCTCTCATGTTACTTTCGCCCTTATTTAAACTCAATCTAGAATTGATTCGATTGTTTTTCAATAGTTCTATAATAATTTAAAATTACTATAAGTAAAAATTGATTTAAGTTGTTTTTAAATAGTTGCAAAAGTGCCTGCAAAGTTCTCATGGACTTTTTATTAAAAAAGTGTTTATTTCTCAATTACACTTGAAATCAATTCGTAACATATAAATAACAATAAATATTATTGTTGCTTGGATCATGTTTGTATAATCAAATACAAAATCACTTGACATGTTTTTTTTGTTTTCGTTTTTGAGTACAGTAGATGTTTCGGTTATCGAATATTATTCGCTAAAACTTCAACGACTGACAGACGTCAAGCGTGTTGGCAGAGGAAGCTCTCAATGAATAACTGAGGAAGTACTTATAGAAAACTAGCTGAAAAGCAGGTTTAGCCAAGTGAGGATGTTACGACAAGAAAAAGATGAACAATGATTTTTCTAATGTTTTCCAATAAATTAAAGGAATCTAGTAAATAGTAAACTACCATTGATAACAATACAAATACAATTAGTTAAATGGGGTCAATTGAACCGATGTTAAAATAAACATGCAATAATATTTGTTGTTATGTAAACAGATTTCGCCTTTGAAAACCCAAAGAATTCATATTTCTCGGTAACATTTTTCTCCAGCATTTACAGATACTAATGGCCACATGAATTGTGTACGATTTATGGTATGGATCATACTCGGGATCATACGACCTGAGGTCTGACTTGTGATATTTGGCAGTTATTTGAAAAGATCTTATCAACAGCTGCCAAGCAATACTTACCAGACAGACATCAGAGTGTTTGATTCTTATCATAAAATGTGCATATAATTCTGGAGGCCGTTAGTGCTCGTAAATGCTGGATATAAATGTTAGCGAGAAATATAAATTCTATGGATTTTCAAAAGCGAAAACTGCTTACAAATAACAACAAATATTATTGTATTTTTATTGTAACAACGATTCATTTGACGCCATTCAATTAATTGTATTTGTATTGTAAGAACAATGAAAAAACATTAAGATATATTGTTTTCTTTTGAAAATTACCCTAAAAATGTCTCATAAAAACACAATACATTCTATTGTTTTTCGCGAAAAAGTGTATGAAAATTTTCTCAAAATTTTATGGTTAAGATACATAACGACCACCATTTTTTATTGTAAAAGTGCCATTTACCATTCGCCGAATGGTATAGAACAATAAGGGTGATGGTGAGTGTGCTGTGTAAATTACAATACGTATAATCGAGCGTATAATGGTGAATATTTTTCGAAAAAATGGTGTTGTAACAATAAAATTTATTGTATTTTTATGATATTTTTTATCAGGGTTCACGTAAGGATTTTGAGAAAATATGATTGTCGGGTGTGGGGAATCTTCGGATTTCAACCGCGACAATAATTATTTATTGTCGTCGCGGTTGAAACCCGAAGTTTCCCCACACGCGACAATCGATTTTTCTCCAAATCCATACTGGAAACCTAACGTCGGTCGTAGTGCGCTGGACAGCGGACCTGGTCCAGCGCACTGTGTCCGACGTACGTCCGACACACGGTTTAGGAGAAAAATCGATTTTTGCGTGTCAAAAATTCCGATTTTCAACTGCACGAA
>NC_085137.1:397858346-397873501 GCF_035046485.1 Aedes albopictus
TGGTCGTCCTTTTCGCCTTCCTTCCACTGCTGCTGAGCTGACTGCTGGCTGGCTGTTTGCGAATCCCTTTTGTGCGGCCGGCGCGCGGGGCGGCGGTGCAAGGAGAGTAGGAATTCCATGCTTGTTGTTTTTTGCCAGCGCGCTGAGTGGCTTGAGTTTTTTTTTATCCATCCCTCCGTCCCTTCAGCATAGGGAAGTGTGTGGTAAGGAAGTGGCTCCGCACTGCCTGGCTGACTATCTCTCCACACAGTGCACACAGACTGTGGGACGGGACGTGGTGCTGTTGAGCGAATTTTCGTCCTGTTCTTTAGCGCCGACGACCGAGCGCGCGCTGACTGTGCTGTGTGACGGATGCGGGGAGTTCCTCGGGATTTTTTTTCGTCGGTCTTGTTTCGTTCGTTTGTTTGCTGCTGCAGGATTTTAAATTTCTTTTCTGGGTCAATGAATTCTTGCCCGTTCTCGATTCGGCGGCGTTCGATAATGCGAGTAGGTAGGTGCTTGATGCGATTTATCTCGATAAAGCGAGCCGGAACTGATGCTTTTTGGAAGTAGTTTTGCTACAGTTCTTTTATAATTTGATACACCAGGTGATATCTGAATTGAATGTTGATTGATTTTCTTTTATCTGTATTTGCACAGCTGGCAAATCTCTATTTTTTAAGGATCATACTCACATTTTTTGACAGTCACAGTGCACTAGGTTTTTGCTAAGCAATCAGCCGAAACTTTATTGTTTAAAGAATCATACCATCAGCCAAATATGAATTTCTTTTTAAATAAGAGATTTCTGTTACAATAAATGACTTTTTCGTCGAAAAAGAACTATTTATTAACTTATTTATATTCGGAATAGCTTCATAACTTTCCAACAAAGGCTCCGCAAAAATGTTAGAACAAAAAAAATACGGGAAGTCCTAGTGGCAATCGATTGTTTAGAAGCAAGGATTTCAGCTAAGTGAGAAATACATTGCAAATTCCTTGAAAAATAAGGCAAAACTAACTTTTTCCTGAACATTTAAAAGATAAAACTCATCTCTAGACATCTATGAACTAGTTGAAGTAAGAAATTTGAGATCATTGCGACGCTTAAAAGTTCCTGGTATGCAATTACAATGTAGTACCCAAATGATCAATTTCACCCCGCTGATCAATTTGACCCCCGGTATCAAATTAAGTTGGGGGGGGGGGGGGGGGGGGGGGGGGGGGGGGGGCCTTAGTGAAAAAACTGAGTTCGCAAGCATAGATCTTGCTCCTGAGCGTTTGGGTTGGGGCCAAAACATTTTCAGGAAGTTCCCAGAGAGCCAAAAAGTAGGCAGATATAAAGGGCTTCAGGGGCGTTTCAGGGGGTTTCAGGAGCCTTTAAAGGCATTTAGCTAGAGACACCCTGATACCCGATGTATTTTCCTGTAACGTCCCTGAGACCTTCACCATATCTATGTTGCCCTTTAGTGGTATGTACCAGATTTGTTGGTACGTCAGGCATTTCATTCCGCATTGTTCTATGGCATCGTTGATTAAAAACCCGGTATAGCGAATAAAGAGTCGTTGGTTCGAGTCCAATCAGAACGCGATTTTTTTTTCACAATTGTATTTCTCAAATTTCCAATAAATCAACATTCACTTCTTCAAATTTTCCAGTTTTTTCAAGTAAAGGAATATGGTCCAAAATTCACTGATGGGGCAAAATGACCTAACACATAATACCATTCCTGAATGTGATTTGATCATAACTATAGGTGATTAGGATATTGTTGCACAAAATATCCTTCTAGAAGCCAGTTAGGCAAACCTACGGAATTAATTTTGATTTCCCGAAGAAAATAGGAAATTTCCGGTTTTTCGTGCTGACTGTTTTCCCCGTAAATCACTGATCGACCAGACTAGGGGATTGTTCATAAACCACGTGATCATTTTTTTTTTCTGAACTTAAGACTCCAATTCCCCCACTGTGGTTTTGTGTAGTTCCCGGCCGACCACCACCCCCACCCCTTCGGTGACCACGTGTTTTTTATATGCGTTTTTTTTTTTATTCAAAAAAACAAAAAAAAAATAACCAAAACACAATAACACCATACACGCTAGCGCCGCTCAGCACTAAAATGCATAATTTCCAGACTACACCAAGAATGTGTAACCCTTGCACATTCACAAAATCATCTCTTGTGTCCACAAAATCGTTAAATTCGCAAAAAATATTGTACGGCAGCTAGGTTTACTAATGACCTTGGGAAACAAAAAAATTATCGACAATTCGCATCTACACGAGTGTACGAGCTGTTTTTGAGAATGTGTAACTGTTGCACATTTTTGTGTGGTCTGGAAATTATGCACTTATGAGTAGGGTTTACACATTCTAGGGATGAGTGGTTTTAGCGTGTAGTGTTTCATCGTGCTTGCCACTCAATATACGAATTTATCCAGGACAAGCAAAGAATGCAATGCACTTCAATCAATAACAGTGGAAGTGTTCAAAAAGAGAGACAAGACAAATTTCTGCGGGACCCAGGCCCGTGCACAGAAAAGGTGAATAGGGAGGGATTTTTGCTAATTTTGGCAAAGGGCGGAGGGGCACCTAGTACATGGAACACCAGCAATGGGAGGGGTTAAACCCCCAAAACGGCAAAAGGTTATTGCAACAAATTGCAAATGCTTCATAGACAATCAAAAAGTGTTCCAAAGAGAATGAACATATGTTCCATGAAAATGTGCAATGTTACCCATAAATAATTGAAAACGTTCCATACTTTATAAAAAATGTACCGGTAAAATGTTCTCATTAAAAGTGAAATTTTGCACCAATTAATAATACTGAAATGCTCCATAATAAAAATTTAATATTGCTCCATAGAAAAATCAAATTGCACCATGAACATTTGAAATTGCACCATAGAAATTAGACAAATGCTCCATAAGTCTTATCAAACTGCACCGCATAAAATACAATTTGCTACATAAAACATTGAAAATTCTCCATAACTTCAAACATATGCACCACTAAAGCAGTGCAATGTAAAGCAATTCAGCCCTGTAAAATTAAATTATGAGGATATGCTATCTGTGGAGGATTTTCAATTTTTCCTGGAGTAATTCATATTTTGTATGGTGCAGTTTGATAATAGTTATGGAGATTTCATCTTTTTTCTATGGTGCAATTTCAATTTTTTATGGTGCACTTTTTTTTTTATGGAGCAATATTCAATTTTCTATGGATCCAATTTTAATTTTTTGTGGAGCATTTGCATTTTTCTATGGAGCATTTGTATTTCATTATGAAGCATTTCAGTATTATTAATTGGTGCAAAATTTCACTTTTAATCAGAAAATTTTATGTTTTACCGCATTTTTTATAAAGTATGGAACGTTTTCAATTATTTATGAGTAATATGGCCCATTTTCATGGAACATACGTTCATTCAGCGCTTTTTGATTTTCTATGGAGCCTTTCTATTTGTTTATGGTTGTAATAAATAGGCTGGACAGAAAGTGTGGAAAAGCGGGCATCGAGCGGCTACCTTCTACCAAAGCTGTGGCACCACCAATGAACTGGGAACAGGATTTATAGTGTTGGGCAAGATGCGACAACGTGTGATCGGGTGGCAGCCGATCAACGCAAGGATGTGCATGTTGAGAGTCAAGGGCCGTTTCTTCAACTACAGCATCATCAACGTCCGCTGCCCACACGAAGGGAGACCCGATTACGAGAAAGAAGCGTTCTACGCGCAGTTAGAGCAAACATACGATGGTTGCTCGCCGCGTGACGTGAAAATCGTTGTCGGCGACATGAACGCGCAGGTAGGAAGGGAGGAAATGTACAGACCGGTAATCGGGCGAAACAGCCTGCACGCCGTATCGAATGATAACGGCCAGCGATGCGTAAACTTTGCAGCCTCCCGTGGTATGGTAGTCCGAAGCACCTTCTTCCCCCGTAAAGATATCCACAAAGCCACCTGGAGATCACCCGACCATCAAACAGAAAACCAAATCGACCACGTTCTAATCGACGGTAAATTCTTCTCAGATATAACCAACGTCCGCACATACCGCAGTGCGAATATAGATTCGGATCACTACTTAGTCGCTGTATGCATGCGCTCAAAACTTTCGACAGTTATCACCACGCGTCGAAGTCGAACGCCGCGGCTCAACATCGAGCAACTTCGTAACGTAGAAGTGGCTCAAGACTACGCGCAGCAGTTAGCAGTGGCCCTACCAACGGAAGAGCAGCTTGGCGCAGCTACACTTGAAGATGGCTGGAGGGACAATCGATCCGCAATAGGTAGTACCTCGGTTATAGCACTAGGCTTCGCGACTCCGAGTAACAGAAACGACTGGTTCGACGGCGAATGTGAACAGTTGAAAAACGAGAAGAATGCAGCATGGGCGAGAATGCTGCAACACCGTACGAGAGCGAATGAGGCACGTTACAAACAGGCGCGGAACAGGCAGAACTCAGTCTTCCGGATGAAGAAGCGCCAGCAGGAAGAACGAGATCGCGAAGCGATGGAAGAGCTGTACCGCACTAAGGACACACGAAAGTTCTACGAGAAGCTGAACCGCTCGCGCAGAGGCTTTGTGCCACAAGCCGACATGTGCCGAGATAATCACGGGAATATTCTCACGAGCGAGCGTGAGGTGGTCGAGAGGTGGCGGCAGCATTACGATGAGCACCTCAATGGCGACGTTGCAAGTACCGAAGGTGGCGTGGTAACAGATCTAGGAGTATGTGCACAGGACGAAAGACTTCCGGCCCCTGACCTTCAAGAGATTGAGGAGGAGGTTGGCCGGTTGAAAAACAACAAAGCCGCTGGAGCAGATCAACTACCAAGCGAGCTTCTAAAATACGGTGGAGAAGCACTGGTGAGAGCACTACACTGGGTCATTACCAAGATTTGGGAGGAGGAAGTATTACCGGAGGAATGGATGGAAGGTATCGTGTGTCCCATCTACAAAAAGGGCGACAAGTTAGATTGCGGGAACTACCGCGCGATGACACTACTGAGCGCTGCCTACAAAATACTCTCTCAAATTTTATGCCGCCGTCTATCACCGATTGCAAGAGAGTTCGTGGGGCAATATCAGGCTGGATTTATGGGTGAACGCGCTACAACGGACCAGATGTTCGCCATCCGCCAGGTGTTGCAGAAATACCGCGAATTCAACGTGCGCACACATCACTTGTTAATCGATTTCAAATCGGCGTATGATACAATCGATCGAGAACAGCTATGGCAGATTATGCACGAATATGGATTCCCGGATAAACTGATACGGTTGATCAAGGCGACGATGGATCGAGTGATGTGCGTAGTTCGAGTATCAGGGACACTCTCGAGTCCCTTCGAATCTCGCAGAGGGTTACGGCAAGGTGATGGTCTTTCGTGCTTGCTGTTCAACATTGCTTTGGAGGGTGTAATAAGAAGAGCGGGGATAAACACGAGTGGGACGATTTTCACGAAGTCCGTTCAGCTGCTTGGTTTCGCCGATGATATTGATATTATTGCTCGTAAATTTGAGACGATGGCGGAAACGTACATCCGACTAAAGAGTGAAGCCAGGCGAATCGGACTAGTCATTAATGTGTCGAAGACAAAGTACATGATGGCAAAGGGCTCCAGGGAGGAATCACCGCGCCCGCCACCCCGAATTCATATCGACGGTGATGAAATCGAGGCGGTTGAAGAATTCGTGTACTTGGGCTCACTGGTGACCGACGACAACGACACCAGCAGAGAAATTCAGAGGCGCATTGTGGCAGGAAATCGTGCCTACTTTAGACTCCGCAGAACTCTACGATCGAATAAAGTTCGCCGTAACACGAAGTTAACCATCTACAAAACGTTGATTAGACCGGTCGTCCTCTATGGGCACGAAACATGGACCCTACGTGCAGAGGACCAACGCGCCCTTGGAGTTTTCGAACGGAAGGTGTTGCGTACCATCTACGGCGGAGTGCAGATGGAAGACGGGACTTGGAGAAGGCGAATGAACCATGAGCTGCATCAGCTGCTGGGAGAACCAACCATCGTCCATACCGCGAAAATCGGGAGGCTACGGTGGGCGGGTCACGTCATCAGGATGTCGGATAGCAACCCGACTAAAATGGTTCTCGAGAGTCATCCGACCGGTACAAGAAGACGTGGAGCGCAGCGAGCTAGGTGGGTCGACCAAGTGGAGGACGATCTGCGGACCCTAGGCAGAGTGCGGAACTGGAGACAAACAGCCATGGACCGAGTGGAATGGAGGCGGCTACTATGTACAGCAGAGGCCACCCCGGCTTTAGCCTGATCGGTAAGGTAAGGTAAGTATTTTGGACTTCTTCTTCTTGTTCCTATTCCTGTTTAGGAGGTTAATCATCAAACCGTACGACAGTGTGTGTGCCGCAAAAACATGCGCTATATTAATTGGTACATTTTGATTAATGAACAGTATTGCAATCTGATATTTACCAGGACAAATACAGATTTTCATTGCGATGTCTTGTAATAAAAGCGTACAAATGACCAAATTGGTTTTCATATTTTCTTTGATCAAAATATCTTTTACAGCTTAAAATTGCATATACGACACCCAGAGGTCCAATGAAGAATTTTCTGTTCGACGAACATCGACTCCAGTGGGAATCGAAGCGTAAGGCTTTGAATTCAACGCTTCTTGAACCGTGCGGACAACCGAGTGTTGAGCAGATAAGAACTCGGTTGCAAGGGCTCATTTATAAATTTCATAAAGCCATAAAAAAGCCTTCTCTAATATCCACCTACCGTTTTCTAACACTGTATGTATGGGGAGAATTCCTTTTCGTTCGATCTGTAACTCCGTGGATGACAACAACACTCACCCACCTCCAACAAGCGAGTACAATTTTATTTTTTGATGTAAGCGTTACTTGCCAATCAAATGTGAAATTAACCCGCGTGTGACTGCGCTGTTGCACAAATGACAAATCGTTGCAAATCAATTATCTGTATTTTCAGTACAGATGGGTGAATATTATGTTCAAACCGCAAATGCAAATTGCTAAAATGTCGAACTAAACATTGCATTTAATTTTAATGACAAGAAACAGATTCTAAATAACAACAACTGGAGCTAGCAACTGAGTTTTTATGATCAATGTAAAAAATTAGCTTAAGTTAAAATTCTCGATTAAAATGAAATTAAAAAAAAAGTTTTTATGACGGTTTTCTGGCTCAGTTTTAATAAAAAAAAAAAGACGCGGACACCGTCTTCAGCCAGAGGCTGTACAGACTGAATTAAACTTAACATTAGACAAGCGACACATGGAGCATGCACCAATGGATATGGAGAAGAAACTATTCTCACGAAAAGTTTCATCGCCCGCAGCGGAAATCGAACCCTCACCCCATAGCCCATAGCATGGTGCGATTAAAGGGTGATACGGTCAAAATTTGGTCACACAATTTGTTTCAAAACTTGAGACTGCGTACACCAAAACAGCTGATTCGTGGATCAGTAATGGTACATTATATGTAGCTTGTACCATAAAATTTTCATCAAAATCGGTCTAGTATTTGCGGAGATATTGTTGAAAATTTTGTACACAAATAAGAACACATTTTTGCTGTTTTATTTATAGAGCCAGAGATACTTAACCGATTTCAATGAAAAAATTTCTGTATGTGAAGTATGCATATCAAAATGTTGTGTAAAAATTTCATTCAATTTTATCCAGCCGTTACAAAGTTATATTTGCTAAAGTGGCACCCGGTCAGTTCTTTTCATATTCAAACTGCTACAACTTTGAAAGTATTCATACAAAATGGCTCAAAATTTTACTAAGAACATATTTTCATAATAGTGTTATACTGTAAAATTTTGATAGAAATCGGAGCAGTATTTGTAGTTCTATTATCAAAATTGTGCTTTACTGACCTTAAATTTCCGAAAATTTACAATGGAGCGCCTTTGTACAAAATTTTAAAAAGGTAGGTCGATGATTTTATCTATATTTCAACCAATACTTAATCGATTTTGATGAAAATTTTATGGTATAAGCTACATATAATGTAGCATTACTGGTCCAAAAATCAGCTGTTTTGGTGTACGCAGTCTAAAGCTATGAAAAAAAAATGTGTGGCCAAATTTTGACCGTATCACCCTTTAGAAGCTTGGTTACCCTAACCGTCGATTTCTGCGTTGCAGTAACAAGCAACATGTCGGTAGTGGTGTTAACAGTGTTCAAACATACTTTTTTACCAGATTTAAGAGATTTTTGAGCTATTTGATTAAAAATTATATGGGAAATATTCAGAGAATTTATCCTGCCATCCTTTGAATATACGCAGGTCAAGGGAAGTCCACATTTATTATACAAAAAGTGTAAATCACTGTTCGGTAGAGAAGAGGATCAGTAAGAAGCTGATAGTCATCGTCATTGACTCATATTCATTACGACTTATTCAACCTTAAGGTCGTTTCGAGGGAATTCAAATGCCTTCAAGATGGTTTCAGGGGATCTTAGGGGCCTTTGAGACCGTTCTGGTGGTATCACGGGGATTTCAGGAGCGTTTCAATAGTATAAAGCGCTCCAGAGACCCCTGGAGCCTCCTAAACTCTGAGAGACTCTCTGGAATCCCCCAAATGAAACTTTCTCAAGCATCCTTAAGATCTCAGAAAACGCCCTGAAGTCTCCCTGGAGCCCCTGAGCCTTACGAAATGCCCCTAAAGTGTTCCTGATACCGCATGGACCCCTTGGAACTCCCTAAGGCGCAACGCAGCAGAGATACCCTTGATTTCCTTTCAGACCTCCTGTTACTATCTGCGACCCCTGGGCCTGGAATGCCCCTGAGATCTCCTGATACCCCCTGACACCCTACGGAAATCCCCTGAGACCCTCTGAAGTGCCCCTAAGACCCTTTGGAACTCTCCTGGAGCCCTCTGAAACCCCTTGAACACTCCTGAGACCCCTATAGCCCCCTCCCAAGTAATACCACTTGTTATATAATAGTAAAAATTCAACGTTTAATGCATGATCTGTTGTATTTCTCTTGCATTATTTACTTGATTTTAGACACTTACAAAATCAAAACAGCGCAAAAAATGGCCTGTTTGGAAATTAGAGCGAGAATCGGAGAATTTTCAGAATTAACCTTTCGGAAAGCGTACCATCAAACAATCAAAACAACACAGCGCTCGCGCTGTATATCACAAGCGAGGTTTTTTGGCAGTGTTGTACTATTTACGACAGCGCGCGTCCTGAAGAGTTAATTAGTAAAGATCGGAAATAATTAATCACCTGTGAAAAAGTTATAAGTTATTTGATTACAATCAATAATTTATCAGTTTGGCTAAGTTCAGTGGTTCCCAACCTACGGACTTGGGCCTGGGGGTAATTTCTCAAGAACCGAAAGTGCTAGGAAGAAGCAAGGAGAGAAGTGAAAATGTTTTTCGGATCTATCATCTCTAGGATCAGTATCTTTAAAATAAATATGTTAAAAAAATCAGTGTATAATCAATCTATATAATAGAGTGGGTCAACGTTGTATGGAGAAACTTTAAATTTGATCGTATCAACCTGGAACAAAGCTTTTTCAATCTATATTAGCGTTCAAAACAACTGTGCAAAATTTGGGAGCGATTGGTTGCGTTCCCGTATTTCGCATTGCGATTGAAATTTGTATGGAAGTTAGTATGGGAAAACATACTTTTTTGTATTTTACTCATAAGTTGAATTATTTTGTCCAACACCATGTAACTAATGACGGTCAAGTATAGCCTAGGATATGCCGAAGACCGCAAAGTGATCCGATGCTTGTGAAAAAAATTATTCGCCTGGTAAGTTAGGCCAAAATTTGAGATTTTATTATTGATATTATTCCTTTACATGTTAAATGTTAAGCACCACTGGGCAATCTTTACGTTATAACTTTTTTCACAAGTGTCGGATCACTTTTCGGTCTTCGGCAAAGTTTTTCGGCATATCCTAGGCTATACTTTACCGTCATTGGTTGGGTTGTTTTAGACGAAAAATTTCAATTTATAAGAAAAATGCAAAAAAGGAAGTTTTCCCATAGTAAATTCCATACAAATTTCAATCGCAATGCGGAATACGGGGAAGCAACCAATCGCTCCCAAATTTTGCACCGTTACTTTGGACGCTAAAATGAATCGAAAGAGCTTTGTTCCGAAAAATCGACTTTGTTGACCCAGTCTAAATATGGTCATGGACCACGTGAATTACTCAAGGACCACAAGTGTGACGACGAAATGAAAACGTTTTTCGGATTCTACGCCTTTGGATCAACTTACTTGAAGTATATTCCAGTAACAAGTATAAATATTTGTTACATTAATAAGACAGAATAATTGTTTAATGTTTTTTTTTGTGTTACATGTTGAATTTAAACTTGTAAATATTTCGATTGTTTTAATTAACATTTACAGGGTTCTGGCAGAATAGAGGCCCATGAAGTGCAATCCTACTTCGATTGCCAACATTCAGGCCATTTCGGGCCGTGATTAAGTACTAGAGACGTAAACCTTTCCCTGGCATAGACTTCAAGTCATACAACTCTAGTGATGAAACCCGAAACGATGCCCGATGCTAGATTATATAGACAAAACCAAGCTATGAATGCAGCAACGGATACTGCGAACGATAAGGCGAATTGCCATATAAAACACAAATACAGGATGACTGATGGACCCAAACCAATAAATGAAACCTCGTCATCCTGTGATCGGAAGATGTTATCCATTTGAATAACAGGGCATATTTGTGTTTAGTGTCTGTTGCGTCAATTTGTGATGACTGTATATTGTCCATTTGCAAGGTTCTATGTGTCGTGATATGTTAATCCTTCTATAATAATATATTTTCTTTTATTTTTGCAAATTGGTTCCCAATATAAAGTATCTTCAATAAAGATGCGTTGCATGTATCAGTGGTTTCAGGGGCAGTTCCAGGGGGTGCCGGAGTCACTTCAGGAAGTTTCTCAGGTGGGTTTAGGGACAAGGGGCATCTGTATAGCCAAAATTAAGTCTACGTGATTTATGAATAGACCCATACCAGATTACTATACGCCAATTAGACCGTTACCTCAGCTTGGGAACCACTAAGCTTTGTAACATTCATTTATTGTGAGAAGTGATCATTGAGGACTCCTAGAACTTTCGGCTTTAGAGAAATTTGCATGGTCCGTGACCTCAGATTGGAAACCCCTGAGGTTTATAATACCGGTATATTGTGAGTACTAATTGAGACGCAGAACTTTAAAAACACTAGCTTGAGAATCACTGAGTTTTGCAACGACACTTTATTGTAATATTTGTTTCTTGAGACGCAGAATCGGAAAACTATTTTCATTTTCTCATGATACTCTAGATTCTTGAGAAATTGGCATGGCCCGTGATCCCAGATTGGAAACCTCTTAGCTTTACAAGACCACTTTATTACAATTAGTTTTGATTAGTCCATGAGGTATATAATCCAAAAAACATTCACCCATTCTCCTAGGTGTGTCGGTTCTTGCGAAATCAGCATGACTCGTTACACCAGATTGGAAACCACAGAACTTTGGAACACCACTGTACTGCGATAAATGCTTCTTGAGACGCAGAATTGATGCATGATGTATGAGTTTTGTCTGTAGCCTCTACTTGGGAACCACTAATCTGTGCAACACCACTTTATTGTAATACATATAATGTACATGTTCCTCCAGACGCAAAATCCGAAAAAAAAATCTCAGCCTCTCCTATAACTTTCGAATCTTGAGAAGTTCGCGCGACCCGTCTCTCAAGATTAGGAACCACTAAATTTTGCTCTTTAAGACGGAGAATTTGAGAAACATCTTCAAGTTTCCATTTTACATATGTATCACATGTTAGTTATTCCTGAATATCGAGAATCCCAATTCACGCCTAAGGAGCGTAAATTGAGCGTAAATGGGGGGCGTAAATTTAGTTTGGCACAAAAAAGTGACCGTAAATCGGGGTTTTAGTGTACTTGTTCAGTAGCAGAGTTTACTTCATTATATCAAGTATCTACACCAGCGCAGAGGTACGACAGCAGGTTCTCACGCAAGAGGCCCCGGTTCAAATCTACACAGGAGTGTCACATGTATAGTAAGATCTGTCAATTTTTACGTAATACAAGCAAACAATACAATGCGATGAATCTGAAACATAGGGACATGTGGGGTAATATGAACATTAATATCGGGTTGATAAATCCTGTTAGCCTAATAGAACGTCGTACCCAGGTAACCAATAAGCAGTTAAAATGGCATTAATTCGGCACTATATGCGCCTTTACAGCAGGTCATTAAATGCTAATCTGCCGTATATGCGCCATTAGTGCTAATTAAATGCAGATTTTGGCCCAATATAGGGCTGATTAAATGCTTATCCCTCCTATCCCCAGATTGTCAAAAATAAAAACAAATATTTTCCCCTGCCCATTTTACGGCTTCCCTTTCTCTTCTTTTTTCTCACTCTCATATGGAACTATTGATGCTTGGGGCAGGTCCTGAATTGCTGTTGCTGTATTTTTTTTGCTGCTTTCGGCCAAGTTGGGATTCGATCCCTCAATCCTCGGGTTGACGATGGTGCTGAACTGCGCTACAGGGTAAGCTATAGATGATCAGATAAAGCGCGTTGGATTTTTGATCTATTTGAGTCATGAGTATTACACCGGCAGTTGCTTCGTTAAATTATGAGCTCGGCAGGTGCTGATAATAAAATCGATCATTGGAAACACAACATGGAATTGATTTGCCAAAGCATGTTTTTCCATTGATTTTCTTCGTTGTTACCTATGTTTGACTGGACATGCGAATGATGATGCTTCTACACCAGTGGCACGTAAATTAGAAAGTGAAAATGTGATGTGGTTTTAACATCACTCATCTCTCTATCATATCTATCATTTCATTATCCACTTTGATCTCTACTCCCTTATACTTATGAGTAAGAAAGAGACCGATATAGCCACAAAATCATCAAGTTAATTATAGAATACGGTCGATAAATCAGTACATGATCTCTTAGCAGTTTCATGACAATAAAGTAGCAGTTATGTTGCGTGTTGACCAAAACATACCGTGCATTTGAAATGCTACGAAAATTCTGTCAGATTTTGAGTAGCATTTGAATTGTTAATATAGGACAGTTTAGCAGTTGAACTGCTATGATACAGCAGTAAGCAGGCCGAATGCAGTTATAAAACAGAAATACGGCTTATTCAAATGCTTATTGGTTACCTGGGTAGTAAATAAACACCTGGTGAGTTGAGAAAAATGGTGCATAAATTAAATGTGCATAACAATAACTTGAATAAAAAGAGGGTTTAGTGCATAGCATTTTGTATTATAATCGATATACCCAGCACTTAAGGTTAAGTTAACAAACTTTTGATCGGGAGTGTATTTTCTGGAAAAGTTGAAGCCGTTTAGAAAATTCTGAGAAATCTTTCTTGAAAAAGTTGCTGAAAGTACAGGAGTTTTTTTTCAAGCTCGCCTTTTACGGGCAGTTCTGGTTAATTTTTTTTTTGGATACTCGACTCAGTCGAGTCAAGTACGAGACACTGAAGACGAGGTCGAAATACGTATCTATCAAAGGATGCAAATTCTTAGTGGAATTAAAAGGAACAGTACTCAACCCGATTTTCTTTTTACTTAAAGGTATTCCCCTAACATGCCCAGGTTCATAATCATATTGAGAGTATTAATTTGCAGAAAAAAATACTTTCTCTTAAAAAAATCGCGAAACATTATCGAAAATTACGTTTCGTTTCGAAAAAAATATCGGGTAAATTCAGATTTCGTACCGATCTTACAAAAAAAAATTCTGTAGGCGCATCGCATGACATTTTTCGCATAACGTATCGTTTCGAATCCCGTACCACATACCTTTAATTTGACCATCTTCGATGAGACATCCGGAGTCGGTTCCGGAACATTACTGTTAGTCTAAAATGGAATCTGAGTTTTTTTTTGGAACCATTTATCAAATTGATTTTATCCAATCAAAGCGGTTCTCATTCATTTTATTGATGTTCTTGTGAATAAACATGACAAATTGAAATTCACTAATTTCATGTAAATGGCCGAATGCCTTCAACGAAAATAACTCATGAATTAATTGTGAATCACTAGAGATGCTTTACTGAACCGAGCTCGTTCACTCATATTCTACATTTGCTGCTCGTGGCAAAAGACGTTGCTCCTCCTACGTGAATCAATTTCAATTCGATCCACACGTTTTACAGTTCTTACTAAGATGTCTGCATTATAAAAGCATCCCCACTTATCCAACCAGTTATCAGTTCAGCTTCGCAACCTGTTCAATTAACAATAAACAACGCGACAATGAATGGTAAGCTACGCAATCATAGCAACTGTTATTCAACCCAAGCTAATCACTTCTCCTTTGTTTTCAGCCATGCAAATTGGTTTCCTGGTAATGGCCGTCATGGCCGTCACCACCCTGGCCGTCCCGTTCGATTTTTTCCAGGTGTCCGGTTTCGATGAATCGAACAATCGCCAAAATTTCGAAGATGTCCCCAGCAGCGTTGATCAACCAGGTCGGGAGGTCGCTGTCGCCGAACAAGCCCGCGAGTTCCAGATTGAATTCGAACCGAATCCTCAGGAGGAAGTTCGCCGGGGTGCCGCTATTGAAGAAGAGTTGAGCCGTGACGATTCTGCAGCGAACTCGGCCCATGAAGAAGGTAACTCGTCGGCGGCGTCGTCGTCGTCATCGTCGTCGGCGGTGATGTCCATCAATCAGCGTAGAGTTGCTGTTGATTCGATTCAGGGTAATCAGTAGGGGAGAATTTATAGGTTAGTTTTTTTTGAGGGCATTCAATATGATGATACGATTTGAGTGAATATACAATTTTTGATGACCCAATCTCTTGATATTTTCTTTGGGATGATACAGTTACGTTCTCAACCAAAACTATTTGCACAGAGAACCAATGAATGGTGGTGGTGAGATAAGCTAATCATTTTCAATGTGCACAGTTCGAAGAGACGTAGGAGGGTAGATGCCAGAAGCGAAAAGTTATACTCGGAAGTCTTGAAGGTGATGGGAAAGACGCCAAGTGCGTGGATCCGGAAGCCGACGTGCGAAGTATTAAACGTACTCGTACAGGGAAAATGATTCTCGAACTAAAGCGCGACGAGGAGCGCCAGGGC